>NC_080163.1:127938928-128189911 GCF_950295315.1 Erinaceus europaeus | reverse complement strand
AGCATTCCTCTAAAACATTTAAGCCTGCTCCATTCCATTTTTCTTTACTGTGTCCATTTAGATATAAAGGGATAGGAGGAGATGTTGCTGAGGAGTTATTCTGATGCAGTCTCCGCCCCCAGGTTTTACTACGCCCCACGAAATCCTAGCAGTGCCCCCTTCAACCAATACTGGCCCTACACATCATCCCTGGTTGTTGCCCAATAAAATCCCCCTCACCCCCCCCCCTCTGGGCTCTCAGCTCTCCCTCTCTGAGATCTCGCCCCCTGCTCTCCCCCCCGTGGTCAGGTAGTGGGGATGGCCATTGCCGGCTGACCACACGTGGTCTGAACCAAGCCCCCCCCCATCCTGTAATAAAGATTTGTGTACCCCTTTGCTCTGGACGTCCACTCTCTTCTCCGTGGTGCAGTCCAACACCAGACCGCCGCAACAACAAAGGTGGAAGGTCTGGCTTCTGTAATTGCTTCCCCACTGAACATGGTGTTGACAGGTCGATCCATACTCCCAGCCTGTCTTTCTGTTTCCCTATTGGGGAAGGGCTCTGGGGTATCAGAGCTCCAGGACACATTGGTGGGGTTGTCTGTCCAGGGAAGTCTGGTCGGCATCCTGCTAGCATCTGGAACCTGGTGGTTGAAATGAGAGTTAACATACAAAGGCAAACAGATTGTTGACCAATCATGGACCTAAAGGCTGGAATAATGCAGGTGAAGAGTTGGGGGGGGGGTGTCTCTGTTTTGTAGATAGCTATTAGGCTATCTTATATTTTATATTTTCTTATATTTTAGTTATATTCCAAAGGGCCTGTGCTAAACTAGGTTTTTTTTTTGTTTGTTTGTTTGTTTTTTTACCTGAACCTGAAATCTGATATGCAGGTGGATTCTAATTATTGTCTGGGGAGATGATGTCATGGCTGGCAGAAAGACCAGAAAGCTGGTTCAGGGAAGAGAGTAGCTCCCAAATATGGGAAAGGTGTATAAATATTGTTGATTGTAAACCCCATCGTTTTGATGTGATCTGGGGCCCATATTCAGCTAGGGAGCCTATGTGACCTCTGCATCCCTGTAGATCTGAGCTCATATTCTGTGGTCATAAGTAGGAACGTTCCAAGCTACCTCAATATCAGGACCCATCTTCCTCAGGTGTATCGTAGAGTCCCTTCGGAGGATGGAACATTCTCTACCATTGTTGATCCAAGTTGAAGGCAAGGTCCTATGTGGTCCCCCAAAGGCGTCTATTGTGCTGTTCCTGATAGAGATGACCAGTAACAATAGAGAGAGGGATTTATTTGAGTTCTAGGCCCATCATGTCTGTTTAGGAATCTCAGGACTCCCTGACTAGGGCCCCAGCTGATGGGGTGGCCTGATAGGGACTAAAGAGTCATCATTAAAGTATGCCAGTCTATTGCCCTTATTCAGCTTTTGCAAAGACCTACTGCTTTTGCATGCACCCTGCTTAAAACCTATGTCCTCTTAGTTAGCTATTATATTAGAAAATCATAACATTGTACCTAAAAATAATATTAGAACAGTGGGAGCTGGGTAGTGGTGCACCTGGTCTGGCACACATGTTACAGTGCACAAGGACCCAGATTCAAGCCCCTGGTCTCCACCTGCAGGGGGAAAGCTTCGCGAGCGGTGAGGCCATATTTCAGGTGTCTCTCTATCTCTCTCCCTCTCTGTCACCCCTTTTCCCTCTCAATTTCTGACTATCTCTATTCAATAAATAAAGATAGTTTTAAAAAGTATAAGAACAACTAGTTAGCTATTATTTAGTCCTTTACAAAGATGCACACATGTTCTCAATAAAAACAGTGATGATGGTGGAGGTAGTGGTGGTGATAATGATGGTCCAGATGATGATGACAGTACACTACTATTGCTGCTTTTGGTGGTGTTAGTAATGGTGCTAGTGGTTATGGCAGTGGTAATGTTTATGGTGGTCATGATGTCAGTTTGATGACAAAAGTGATGATGCCAGTGTTAGTAGGTACAGTTTTGAACTCTTACTTTGCTCCATGCAGTGTTTGTGACTCTTGTAGATATAATACCTTTGAGTGCTCACAGTGATGGTTCCTATTTTGCATGTAAACTGGAGCAGAGAATTAGAACTGGAACAGTATTGTTGAAAGCCTGTTTTCTTATGTGCTACTAGACTTTGCTAAACTTTATTTTTTTTTCCTCTCAGAGAGAAATGGATGTGGCTGGTACATTTGGTAGCAGATGTAAACCATCACTTTCATTTATCTTAGTTTTCCTCTTCTGACCTTCTTGCCTTCACTGGTACTCTGTCCTTCCTCATACCCTCCTAGTGCCATTCACCCTCTCTGAATTTCTACTGCAGACTTAATCTGCTTTATCTGCCTCTTTTTCCCTCTTCTTCTGATTTCAAGGAATAGATGCATTTACCTTCAAAACAAACAAGCTTTTCAATGAACTCTTATTGCTATCTGTTGGGTACTTGTTTCTTTTTTTCTCTTTTTTGAGTACCACTTCTGCCAAGTCTCCAGGTAGCCCCTGTAAGACTACCTGTTTCTGCGGATTAGGAGAGAGGAGAGAGTTGAACCTTTATCCAGGGGTAATGCTCCCTGCATTTAAATTCTACAGCACTCCAGAGACTCTAACTACTCCTCTAGCTTGCAAAGGGAAAGTCATCCAAACTGCTTAGTAATTGAATTCAAGGGTGGTGGACCAAAAATTATTAATGCCTTTCCTTCTCTCTACTAGATAAAGAGGATTCCATCTTTACTCTTATCTCTCAAATACAAGCTCCATTAACTTTTAGGTTTATTTCTTTCCAGTCTTTCTTTCTTTGCCCACTTTTTTGTTGTTTGCATCTTACCAGTTGTAATCATAATCATATGGTAAGTTCAGTTTTAAGGTATTTTTTACAACATTATTATAACATTACAAAGACTTTATTTAATGTGTTTTATGAATATGAGATGGACTCAATTATGACATGTATTGTTACTTTATGTTTTACTAAGAAAGTGAAAAATATTGTCAACTACACCATGGTCAAAGCTTTCTATTCTCTCAGATCTTATTATTTCCTACCTATTTTTTTGTAAAAAGAATCTTTTGACTTACGTAGAGAATTTAATCATTTATCAGGGGCCATTTCCATGCCTTTCTGCAAACATAGTGAATTTGAGTTACAATACTGAATCATCACATGCTCTCTTTAAAGATATTTTAAAGGTCATTTAGATTCAACACGGATAGCACCAACAATGCCCTGTAGAACAATGTAAGATTTTCCAGCTAAAATCTGGGAGACGTGAAGATGGGCCTTTGGGAGCCTGGTGGTCCTGAAATTACCAGGAACTCTGGAACATAGGAAAGCAGAGAAGGTGATGTGCTTGGCATGTCCTGTGACTTTCACAAACCTGTGAATATTGTCTTCAAATAGAAGTAATGATGATGGTGGTGGTGGTGATGATGGTGATGCCCACAAGTACCATGTAGTCTTACACCATTTCAACCTTCATAGTAAGTTATCTTGATGACTTTTTTTTGCCTCCAGGGTTATCTCTGGGGTTCAGTGCTGGCACTACTAATCCACTGACCCTGGAAGCCATTTCCCCCCCATTTTTCACTAGATAAGACAGAGAGAAATTGAGAGGGGAGGGGAGGATAGAGAAAGGGAAAGAAAGACACCTGCAGACCTGCTTCACTGCTTGTGAAGCCCCCTCTCCACCTGCAGGTGGGAAGCCTGGGGCTCGAACCAGGATCATTGTGTGGGTTCTTGTGCTTTGTACTATGTGCACTTAACTTGGTGTGCCACTGCTCAGCCCCCTCTTGATGTCTCTTTCCATGTGGTTACACAACAAATTGTCACAACAGCTCTGTAGGGGCAGTGCCACAACTATGCCTTTATTACATGCAGACTGTGTAACCAAATGTTCCCTACAATAGGCAGTGTTATTAACTCTCTTTTATAGATGAGAACATTCGGGCTCAAAGAGAAGCTCAAGGTCAGAGGCAGAAAGGGCCAGGGGAGCAATCCTTGCCTCCTGGTGTGACCCAGCTAAGACCATAAAGCTCCAGGGCTCTCACTGGAGATGGGAAGTAAAGACAGAAATGAAAATCTTTGTGGCTTTTTCCCCCACCCAAGAGCCCGCAGGCAACTGGTAAGTGAAGTTCTTAGGCATTTGGAGATCATCTAAGGTAGCAGATGAGAATACTAACTCTGAAGCCAGGCTTCCAGCCATGCGAAATTTATTTTATCTTTCTAAGCTTTGGCCTCTTCACCACCAAAGTGGGAGTCAATAATAGTTCTGCCTAAAAGAGTTCATCAGAGGTTTAAATGAGATTGTACATACCAAGTGCTTAAAAAGAGTGCCTGGTCTGTAGTAGGCTGTCAATCATTGGCTGCCACTGTTATTTCAGCTGTGTTTAGCCATGGACTCTGTGAGGCCCAGAGTTCGATGAATCGACTGTATGTGAACCACCTGAAATCCATCAGAGACTTCAAGGTCAGTCCTTGACCTTGAGTGTAATGACCCATGACTGACAGTCTCAAGGGAGACTCGTGACTGAAAGCTCCTCTGTACTTTCATAAGGGTCCAGACAAGCCTGGGGTCATACTCACAGCCTGTGACCCCAGATGGGGAAGCCATAGCCCTTCTGGAGCTAGTGAGGTCGCCCAGGGATCAGTCTGGGCAGGACAGCCGGAGGAACATAAAATCAGCTCCTGGCGGTACACATGGCAGCAGCGATTACAGCCAAGTAGATGCTAAATTCTTGAGGCTTACGATGTCCCCTGAGAACACACTAATTGAGAAATAACATCCATAAAAAATAATTCAATACTAGTATGTAAAACTAAAAACAATAACCAAGTGTGACTGGCTGTCTAGAATTAAGCAAAGTAAGATGAAGTGTTTTGCCAGCAGGCAGTCCCAGCCAAGGAGAGTCAGGGCTGCGGTAATTCTCAGTCTTCCCACCTTTCACGGGCAGGTGCCACCTTTGACTCCAGGAGATGTTGCTTCTCAGCAGTTGTTTTCAGCACCTTGTCCTGAATGTTTCTTTGAGAAACAGCTGCCAAAAAGGAGACTAAGTGAAGACTGCTTTTTTAAAATTTTTTTTATTTATAAAAAGGAAACATTGACTAAACCATTGGATAAGAGGGGCACAACTCCACACAATTCCCACCACTAGATCTCCGTATTCCATCCACTCCCTTGATAGCTTTCCTATTCTTTAACCCTCTGGGAGTATGGACCCAAAGTTATTGTGGGATACAGAAAGTTGAAGGTCTGGCTTCTGTAATTGCTTTCCCGCTGAATATGGGTGTTGACTGGTCAGTTCATTCTCCCAGCCTGTCTCTCTCTTTCTCTGGTGTGGTGGGGTTCTGGGGTATCAGAGCTCTAGGATACATTGGTGGGATTTTCTGTCCAAGGAAGTCTGGTCAGCATCATTCTAGCATCTGGAACTTGATGGTTGAAAAGAGAGTTAACATATAAAGTCAAACAAATTGTTGACTAATCATGAACCTAAAGGCTGGAATAGTGCAGATGAAGAGTTGGGGGCTCCTCCATTTTTTAGATAACTAATAGGCATATTTTAGTTATATTCCAAAGGGCCTGTGGCTATGCTAGTTTTTTTTTTTTTTTCTTTTTTCCCATGAGCCTGAAATTTGATATGCCGGTGGATCCTAATTATTGTCTGGGGAGATGATGTCATGACTAGAAAAAGGATCAGAAAGCTGCATCAGGGAAGAGAGTAGCTCCCTAATATGGTAAAGGGGTGTAAATATTGTTGACTGTGTGAAGACTGCTTTTAGGGGCACAATGCAGGCCACTCTGGAGCACATCACTCTGTAGCTAGTGCTGTGCTGGTAAAAATTTAACTAGCTCACTGGAAAGAAAAAACATATATATACGTATGTCGTTAAAGTTCGGAGCTCCAGCAGGCTGGGCTAGCTTCGTGGAGGTAGACAGAGACTCGAGGACACACGGCTGGGCAGAGAAGCTTTATTCACAAGCGGGCAAACATGTGCTCTCCTGTCTTTCTGCTCTGGCGGCAGAGAGAAACCCTTAAACTAACCTCCACACAGATCTGTCCTGCATCCTTCTCCCCCTGCCGCTCCGCCAAGAACTCCAGAACTACGTAGCATAGGGGGTGGGGAGAAAGAGGGGCGCGAAACTAGCAAGGGTCAAACCAATTCTCTTAGAGGTGAGGGGAAGGAGACCAAACCAATATGAAACATACCAACATACATATACATATACATTATACTTTCTGGCATAATAAATGTGTAGCACATCATTTAAAGATAGTATATACAATAGTCTTGTTTGTGAGTAATTCCTACTATTTAATTTCAGAACATTTTTGTCCCTCTCAAAATAAACCCACACTCTGGAGAACTAGGTTAAGCAGTGATAAATCCCAAACTTAAGAATATAAGTTGGGGGTTGGGTGGTGGCACAGTGGGTTAAGCGCATGTGATGCAAAGAGCAAGGACCGGCGTAAGGATCCCGGTTCAAGCCCCAGGCTCCCCACCTGCAAGGGAGTCACTTCACAGGCAGTGAGGCAGGTCTGCAGGTGTCTATCTTTCTCTCCCCCTCTCTGTCTTCCCCTCCTCCCTCCATTTCTCTCTGTCCTATCCAACAACGAACAACATCAACAATGGCAATAATAATGGCTACAACAACAAGGGCAACAAAAGGGGGAAAAATGGCCTCCAGGAGCGGTGAATTCATGGTGCAGGCACCGAGCCCAGCAATAACCCTGGAGGAAAAAAAATAATAAGTAAAGTAAAAATATATATATATTAAAAAAAAAGTATAAGTTGTCTTATGAAAAATAGTATGGAATGTCCTTTAAAAAAGTGGATACATCAAACCAGTCCTAGTTTTATTTTATGTTCTTTGCTGTCTATTATTGTTTCTTATGTTCTTCCCATGAAGGAAATCATCCCATATTCATCCTTCTCTTTCTGGCTTATCTAACTTAATGTGATTCCTTCAAGTTCCCTCCAAGATGAGGCAAAGAAGGTGACTTCATCATTCTTAATAGCTGAGTAATATATATCGCACATTTCTTAGCTACCCATCTGTTCTTGGGCACCTAGGTTGCTTCTATGTCTGGGCTATTAAAAAATGGTGACCTCACCATTTTCAGCCGATCTTGGATGGACCTTGAAAAATTCAGGTTAAGTGAAATAAGTCAGAAACAGAAGGATGAATATGGGATGATCTCACTCTTAGGCAGAAGTTGAAAAACAAGATCAGAAGAGAAAACACAAGCAGAACCTGAACTGGAATTGGCTTATTGCACCAAAGTAAAAGACTCTGGGATGGGGTGGGGGGAATACAGGTCCAAAGAGGATGATAGAGGACCTAGTGGGGGTTGTATTGTTATATGGAAAACTGAGAAATGTTATGTATGTACAAACTATTGTATTTACTGTTGAATGTAAAATATTAATTCCCCAATAAAGAAATAAAAATAAAATAAAATTTAAAAAATAAATAAATAAACATACAAAAATAAATTCTTAAAGAAAAACAAATTGTGTTGCTATGAACATGGATATACATAAAAGGACTCTGGAGAAGGAGGACAGGGAGAGGAGTGGGAGGGGCTTTCAGGTCCTGGAACATGATGATAGAAACGATCTAAACTGAGGGTGAAAGTGTTTTGCAGACACATATCATGACTAGAAGGTAGATTGTACCTATGTGCCAACAACTATACTGTAAACCATTAACCTCTCCATTAAAAGTAAAGGAGTAAATAACTGTCAAACTATTGGTGAAAAAAATGGAAACACCCAAAGTAATCCTGCAATACCAGTCCTATGCATTTATCTAAAGGATATATAAACACAAATTCCAGAAGAATATCTATTCCATGTCCATAGCAGCTTTATTTGTAATAGTCTAAATATGGAATCAGCCTAAATGCCTATTGACACATAGCTGGATAGAGGATCTGTGAGATCTGTACTGAACAGAATAGTATGAATATACATACTCGGTCTGTAGAAAAAAGGCCATCATGCCTTTTAGGACAAAATGGATAAAAATCAAGGTAGTTGTGCAAAGTAAAGTAAGGAAAGCAGTGAAGAGAAAACCAGTGGTTACCAGAGAGAACAGCTTGGAAGGAGAGTGGAGGGGGAATATGGAGAGAGGTTTCTGATGTAATAACATATAGATTTGCTGGTGAGTCTTATACACTTCCATAGAGGAGTGAAACCATATTCCTGAAATTTTATAGTATTTCAAACTAATAAAAATGATAAATAAAGGATTCAGGTTGTGTAGATAGGACAAAAGGCACAAACCTAAACCTCTATGACCACAGTGCTAAGCAGGACTCTCTGTATTCTTTTAAAAGTATTATTATTATCATTATCATTATTATTATTGGCTAGAGAGAGAGAAACTGAATGGAAAGGGGATATAGAAAAGGAGAGGGACAGAGAGACGGAGAGACACCTGTATCACTGCTTCACCACTCATAAAGCATTCCCCCTACTTGAGCCTGGGTCCTTGCACATTGTAAGGTGCACGCAGCCAGGTGCACCACTGTCCAACTCCCCTCCCTTTATTCTTTGTTGACATGTCAAAAAAAAAAAGAACCAGTGAGACCTGCTAGATGCAGATGTTCTTCCCACTTCTAGTTCAAATACATGGCTCTTTTTACTACTGAGAGTGGGTGGTGATTCAGCACAGGCTGTTCAACTGCTATTGAGTCGAGAATACAAATTGAACGATGACTTTCCTCATTTTTTATCCAATTTTGCCTTCCAGAAGCCCAGATATGACTTCATTTTTTTAAATGAAATTTTGCAGGTCATTAGCTCATAATGATTAAATGATTCTGGTTATTATCATAAAACACAGTTGTCATACAAGAAAGGAAGCCTTATTGTTTAAATATTATACAGTGTATTCACAGTGCACAACACATTTTTTAGACTATTCAGCTATTATGGAAATGACTTAAATTTCATTCAAAAATGTTGGAAATGCAACTCATCATCTCAGTGGGGTAAACATTGCTTAGAAGAGTTCCTAGGAGGAATCCAGGTCAGGAGTAGTGATTATTTTCACTACTCCTGGAAGAGTATTTATAGAGGCCAGCACTCAGAGAGACTCATGCCATATGGTAAACTTTCTAATCCTTTTTTTTCTTAATGTGGTTCTTGGGAACAAGCCCAGGGTCTTACACATATGCAGTACTGCTGAACTAGCTTCCAACCCAAATTTTATTCTGTAATATACAGAGTGAAAAGGGTTGGGGGAAGGAGAGAGATGAAAGCACTGATCCACCATCCGTGGTGCTCTTTAGGGTGCTCCTATGTGGAATGCTTCAAATTCAGGGTATCATTCATGATAATCTGTGGACTCTAACCATTAAGCCACCTCCAGGATGTAACATTCTTAATACAGAAGCTTTGGAATTCAATTATCTGGATCCACATATCTCTACCTGTGGCCCTTTAGGCAAAATACATAAACTCTCTGAACATCAATCTCCCCCTCCAAATGTTGGCTAAACAATGTCTCCCTCTTGGGGTTGCTGAGAGGTTTAGAGAGGGAAGTCCATTAAGTCAACAGGACAATGCCTGACCCATAGTGAGTTTTCAATCAATTAAAGCTGCTGCTGTCATGCTGCTAGAATTGTCATTATCACACTGTCAATATTAGCACTAGTATTATATTATCAGGAAGATGGAGAGCCCTGTGTTCAAGTGGCAAGACAAAGCAGAACTTGTCAGTTACAGAAGGTGCAGCGGCAACATACAGAACTGTCAGTTGTGACCTTTGGAACCTGTCTCCTTTTGGCTGTGTCAGTAGCAAAGCAATGCCTTTCCTTTTGTATGTGAGTATTTGCCTGGAAAACTGCTGTTTTTTTCTAGTTGATCAGTGACTCTCATCATAGTCTTATAATCACTTTGAGAAGTAAGGTGGCAAATTCTTCAGGATTTTCTTTGAGCTGGCAGTGTCTCTAATTGGTCCATTTTCCATGCTGGTGGTAGATCTTTGAAGGTTGGTATGTGGTGGTGTGGGTCAGTCATGATATTGCTAATGACAACAATGAAAACCTGTATTCAGGGCTGGGAAGTAGCTCACCTGATAGGACATAGGCCTTGCCATGTGCAAAGCCTTAGGTTCCCTCCCTGACACCACCTAATAGTCCTTTGGCACTTGGGGAAACTCCATGGATGGTGGAAAGAGTATTGTGGTGTCTCTTCCTCCTTCCACCTCTCTATCTGAAATGGTGGAATCACACATGTGGGATCCTGACAGAGTAGGAAGGAAAGAAGGAAGGAAGGGAGGAAGCAAGGAGGGAGGGTGAGAGAGAGAGAGAGAGAGGAAGAGGGAGAGAGAGAGGTTGTGGCATATGTTATCATGAGCATGGGCCTAAATTTGAGCCCTACTCCCCACCTGCAGGGAGGAGTCTTCTTGGGCAGTGAAGCAATATGTAGATATCTCTTTCTCTCTCCTTAAGTATTTTGCTTCTAAGGGCAGTAGATTAATCATGCAGGGATGGGCCCAGAGATAACCCTGTTGGCAAGTGAGAGAGAAGGAGAGAGAGAGAGACAGAGAAGGAGAAGAAGAGGAGAAGAAGGAGGAAGAGGAGGAGGAGGAGGAAGGAAGGAAGGAATAGAGAAAGAAAGAGGAAGGAGAGGACAGGAAGAGGGAAGAGAAGAGACAAAAGAAAAACCTTAATTCACTGAGTGTTCAAAAACTGCCATATTGCACTAAGTTCTTTGCAGGCATTATGTCATTTACATTTCATACTTATTCTTGTCTATGTAAAAGGCAACTGAGGTACAAAACAGCCACAGTTTTGAGGAGGTCAGTAGTCAGTTTGACCCCCAGAAAGCTGACTCTATCATTATGCCCTCTGTCTGTCCTGCTCATTTGCCAATATGTATAGTGAAAGGAAGCTTTCATATTAGAGGCCACCCACACTCTGTTTTCTTGTCTATAAAATCAAAACAATAGGGGTATGGGTTGTGGCACACTCAGTCGAGTACATATGGTACTATGTATAAGGACATGAGTTCAAGTCCCAAGTTGCCCACTTGCAGCAGGCAAGCTTTACAAATGGTGAAGCTGTACTGCAGGTGTCTCTTTCTCTTTCTCTCTCCCTATCTTCTCCCCCTCTCAATGTCTCTCTCCTATCAAATATAAGAAAAATAAAGTTAAAAACTTTTTTAAAAAACCAGGGACAATAATGCTATCTATTTGTTCATTTTATTATTTATTTATTTTGATAGAGACAGAATGAAATTGAGAAGAAGTGTGAGTATTCACCACTTGTAAAACTTCCCCACTGCAGGATGGGGGTGGGGAGAGGGCAGGGATTTGAAGTTGGGTCTCTGAACCTGGTGATAATGTGTGTGCTCTACAGGGTAGACCACCACCCACCTCCACTATCTAATTTAATGTATTTGAAGAAAGAATGAGACAGTTTACATAAAGTATCTGGAAAAGGTGGTTAGTGTATGCTTAGTAAATCCTGGCCATTATTATCGTCAAATGGAAAAAAAATAGAAGATCTAATTAATTGAAATAAAATGAAAAATGATGAAAAATGAAATAAGATGGTATATAAGTCAAAGGTCTTTTGTGAAAATATTAACACTATAGAGTCAAGATTCTTGAGGGCATTTCCCATTATTTCTTGCATAAAGAGAATATGAAAGGGGGTGGCATGCCTACGTATTATCATGAGTTAAGGGTCTGGGTTTGAGCCTTCACTCCCCACTTGTAGGGGTGTAGGGCACTTCACAATCACAGGAGTGTCTGCAAGTGTCTATCTTTCTCTCTCCCCTCCCCTGTCAATTTATCTCTGTCCTATCAATTATAATAGAAAGAAAGAAAAAAAATGACTGCTGGGAGCAGTGGATTTAAGTGCTGGATCAGAGTGCCAGAGATAACCCTGTTGACAATAATAAGTAAATAAGTAAGTAAATAAATAAATAGTAGATGTGTATATGTGTGTGTGTGTGTGTGTGTGTGTGTGTGTGTGTGATAGAGAGAGAGAGAGAGAGAGAGAGAGAGAGAGAGAGGGAATGGAGTACTCTATACTGGTAACCAAGGTCTGTCATATTAGCTGTCATATTGAGAAACGCTCCTTATCTTCCTTTCAGAACCAGCTTCCTTTAGTAAGGATTGGCTAACTGCTGTAACAAACAACGACTAGAGGTGAAGTTAATCCCACGTTCAAGTAACAATCAGTTCAGACAGATTTCCCACACTATGATTCAGAGACACAGATTTTGACGTATTGAATTTAATATGTCACCCCCTAGAACTTCCAAATTCTTTGCTAGATTCTCAAAATCCAGACATCAGACAAAGACAGAAAAAAGAATGAGGTTCGGGTTACCAGAACAGTTCATTTAAATAGTGTACCTGCTTTCCCCTGTGTGTCACCGGATTTGAGTCTGACCCACACAGTAAGGAAAAACAGTTCTGTGCTGTAGTGTCATTTCCATCCCCTCCCTATTCTCACCCCTACACTCCCCCCAACATTTGAAGAAAAAAAAAAAAAGACCAGTAATGATGGCGGGGGTGGGGGGTAGAGTGGGGAGAACGTGAGTTTCCTGAGAGATTTTCAGGGTCCAAATCTAGAAACAGTTGAGATCACTTCCACCTACTTGCCACTGACAAGAAATCAGTCCCATCACTGTGTCTGACTGCAAGGGAGACTGGGAAGGTAGTCTCATGATTACTTTAGGAGGCAAGAGAAATAAGAGAAATATTTTCGGTAACACATAACCTTTTCTACCTAGCTGTCTGGTGTTGATTACTTACTCTATCACTTTGAAATTACACAGCTTTATATAAATGACACCAATCTTTTTTTTTTTTTTTGCCTTTTGGAAAGAAATAATTATTGTCCATTTGTCCATATTCATTGCACGTATATCTGTTTATTAGTATTACTGCAGTGAATTTTAAAGAGCCCAGCCTGGGCCAGGAGCCAAGACCATGCTTTGATTCCCAGCTCAGTTATTCTGCCATCCATAGCTGGGTGAGCTCAGGCTATTGAGTAAATATATTTGTCTTAAGTTTTCTTAGCAGCACAACTGAGAAAATTGTGCCTTCCTACACTGTTTGTTGAGGATGACAGTATACGCTCTGTGAAGTCTCTAGAAACCATGAGTACCTGCTAAAGGAAGACAGTTTCCTGCCCAAATACCAATAAAAAGGCAAAAATTAGAAGACTATATCATTTAATGATGCATCATTCAGGTTTGCATTTTTGCTTTTAAATTTTTTTAAAAAAAATAAACAACTTTCATTTCTGGCATTTCTTGCACAGCATCAGACAGGACTACTGAGCAGAGACTGAGTCACCCTTCACTCTAATTCTGCTGCCTTTCCAACCTGCGATCTATGTCGTCACTGTTTCTGAGCTTCTGTTGGCTCATCTAAAAAATGAAAAGATTCATCTACCTTCGTAAGACACTGCTGAGGGACAAAATAGTACCCCAGAAAAAAGCTCCAGGCTTAACTCATGAACCCAAACTTCTTTTTATTTTGAGGACACTGAGGTGGGAAGCTGGCTTGCGAGGGTCCCACAGGGCAATGTGGAGGAGCCTGCGCTGGGAGCCCAGGCTGGCACCTCTTGATACGCACTGTAGTGTCTCCTTAGTGTCAGCAAAACCATTTCTGTCGAAGTTAAGGTACCAAGTGCAAGGACATCATTGCTGTTTTTAATTCGATATTTCCTCTGTTCCTGCAAAATCTGGGTCAAAAAGAGTGAAAGCCAGATTCATATTGACAGTGCTTTTCAATTGGGGGGGGGGGATCTTGCCTTTCTTGAGCTAAAGGTCAAATGTCAGAAAAAACTAATAACAAAACGAGAGGGACCCAAGGATATAATCGACTAATAAAAAAGCTTGTGAGGCGAGGAGTGGGGGGGAGCACAAAAGATATATTATTGTTAATATTCTGCCTTTTTCTACATACTTATACCTCAGGAATTATTGTACAGACTGCTTTTGCATCCTTAGGCAGGAAGCACCTTGTCATTCACAAGCTCAGCTATATACACTACCCCACACCCTCTGGGGAGTTTTTTTTTTTTTTAAAGATATTTGCAATGATTCTTTCCCTATAGGTTTTTCTTAATACATATATATTTTTAATTTCTCACTGTCTCAGGGGTAAATAAATATATTAAAATAAGCTATGGGATGTATAGCAGAATATAACAATGATAAATGATGTTGTGTGTAATTTTTCTACTATTAACATAAAGTAATATAAACTGAAGGACACTAGTCTATTGAGAGACTTAGAAGCTAATGTTCCATATCAGATGTGGCCAATGTCAGGACTGAATACAGATTAGGCAGTGTCCTTTTCTCCCCAGGGGAATTAAAGTTGGAGACACCACTCGCTGACAGTGGTTTTACGGCATTTTGTTGGGGCCAGTGGTGCCTTTCTTGGTCTATTAATTCAGGAGCCGTAAATGACAATGTGAGCGAAATGCTTTTCCGGTGGGATGCATTTCATTTATGTGTGCTTGTATCTTCCATACCTCATCAATCCATTTTGTCACAATAAGTGTTTTGAAATTGTGTAGATTACCTCCAGCTCATTATGATTCCTCACATTTGTGTTTTATTCAAGGCTTTTTCGGGAATGTTAGAAAATATTATTTAAAAAAAAAACTCTATTTCTAAAGAAAAGAAAAAGAGAGGCAATGCAGAAATGTTCTTCTAGAAGTAGTCTTTTTTTTTTTTTTTTTTTTCCCCTGGTTGGCTTTCCCAGTGGAGAGTTCATGGCTAGGCTACATTCTGCACGGAGGAATGAAAATCCCAGAGCAGACTCACAGAAATCACTTTTGTATTTCAAAAGTGTCCATCTGGCTTTGTAAAAAGTGTTTAAACACAGGGGATTGCTGATATTTTAAAGAACTCATCAAAGTTTAAGGCTTTCTTCCTTCTTCCTTTCTTTCTTCCTTCCTTCCTTCCTTTCTTTCTTTCTTTCTTTCTTTCTTGACTTTTCTTACCAACGATGAATTTTTTGAAAGTTAAAGGTGTTTTATTTTGGTTTAAGAGATCTTTCTGTGACATCTCATTCTAAAGCTCAGAAATCCATTCCAAATCCATTCAATATTATTTAAGTGAGGAAAGTGAAGCCCAAAGAAGCAAAGGGACTAATTCAAGGTCACTCGACTCCCTGATGATCCAACTGAACTCTGTAACTCACCCTCCCTGGCACTATACTGCTTGCTCCTGTTACCCCATACTGACCCCTCTCTCTTAAGTCCTCCAAAAACATACTCAAAAGGAAAAATGGAAAAAAGGCAAAGGGGGATGTGGGTGAATCACAGGGAGAACAAATCTAATTAGATACTATTGGTTGTGTTGACAAAGGATGCCACAATTACACCCTTGCATACATATTGAAAATAGTTATTAGTCACAGTTCCAGCTGTATGTGTAACTGCAGGGGGAAAAAATCATGCCAATGAGTACTTCTCCCTAAAGTGAATTAGCTCTTGGGCATGAGTTGGGAATTTCCCCTGGAGGGTCTGGAACTGAAGGGTTAGTGTAAGCATTAATTTCTCTTTTCTCCTGCCCCTTTGAAAGGGAAGCTTACACTAGGGTTTCACCACTTACATTGTTATCCTTTGGGTTGGCTCTGAAATGATACGTTTGTCATGGTCCATGAATTTTATCTTTGTACTAAAAACAGGGTTAGAATATCTTTGATACAATTATAAAAATGTATTAAAACTGAGAAGGAGAAAAATATGGTGTTAGATGTGATTTTAATGATTGTATAAATGTTTGCTGTCGCATAGCACCCCCACCATCCCCCTCAAAAAAAAGTTGGTTTTTTTTTCAGCCACATTATTTTTGAGGAATACCAAGGAAGGTGTTTTCAGCACAAAGATAAATATGTTGCAACAAGATTTCTCTTGGAAGAGGGTGTGTTATGATGTCTGTAGGTTATGATACTACTATAGGCACCTCTAAACACTGGGTAGAAAAAAAATCACTCTAAAGAAAGTGATAACTCTCAGCTTCTTCCTCCCCCTCAGAATTGGTGAAGTTTGGAACCTGTAAGCATGTGTGATCAGAATTAGCCTACTAGGGGTATAGCCATGCATAGACAGTCAACACTGATACATTTGCAGTTTGCTTCTTTGCTAAAAGATTTGCAGCATCAGCTGACAAGCAAAGGGGAAACTAGACACACAGAAGATGGTGCAAGGGGGTTCATGTGGGAGCTCTTTCAGAATGAGAGAATTATTCAAAAACCCAAAGATTAGTTGACTGAGGTCTGTGTTTCTAGTCTGCCAGGCTTGTTACAATTATCACAGACTTCTCTAGAGATTACATTTTTTTCCTGCACTGATTTGACTAATTTTCTTAGACAACAAGTAGTCTTGCAGTTTAGAACACTGTAGCCAGGTATTCCCAGTTTAATGAAATATTAAACTCTTAAGCCCCAAAATCTCTTAGGGGGACTTTATAATGTAAAAAATATATAAGCATATATATTGCACCGAGTAGTCACTGATTTTTTCCATGTTGTAGTTTTTTTGGGAAGTTGCACATGTAACTCTTTCTCTCTTTTAATTTTTTTTTAAATGTTTGGCATTTTAACTATCCAAGAGGACAATTTATGTTCACAGAATTTGAACAAAGTCAAAATTGATAAGAGATCTTATTGAGTCCTAATAGGGGTTGGGGGAGAATATTGAATTCCGATTAGACTTTAAATGTGTGCCCCCCTTGTTTCTGAACTCAGAGACTTTCAGAGTGGGTAATGAGATTTTTTTTTCTTAATTTTTTATTTAAGAAAGGATTAATGAACAAAAACATAAGTACAACTCCACACAATTCCCACCACCCAATCCCCATAGCCCACCCCCTCCCATGATAGCTTTCCCATTCTCTAGCCCTCTGGGAGCATGGACCCAGGGTCTTTGAGGGTTGCAGAAGGTAGAAGGTCTGGCTTCTGTAATTGCTTCCCCGCTGAACATGGGCGTTGACTGGTCGGTCCATACTCCCAGTCTGCCTCTCTCTTTCCCTAGTAAGGTGTGTCTCTGGGAAGTTGAGCTCCAGGTCACATTGGTGGGGTCTTCAATCCAGGGAAGCCTGGCCAGCATTCTGGTGGCATCTGGAACCTGGTGATTGAAAAGAGAGTTAACATATGAAGCCAAACAAATTGTTGAGCAATCATGGATCCCAAGCTTGGAATAGTGGAGAGGAAATGTTAGGGAGGTACTCAATGCAAACTCTAGTGTACTTCTGCTTTCAGGTATATATTTTGCAGTAGTTTATGAATACGTGTGTGCATAAGCTCTCTCTCACAGAAACTGGTGTATATCTAGGTTATGGGACTTTGTAAGAAAGTGAACTACCTGAGATGAAATTAGAGTGTACTATAAAAGGAAAGGTTTCACCCGAGTAATGAAGCTGAAGGGTTGTCATTCCACATGTGAAGTCTCTGGATACAGTCTGAGGTGAAGCATGTTGAGGTGGCAATCGTTGCGGTGGTTAGGCTGTGATCGGCGGATGCAATATTATTTGGTTTGGATTGGGAGATGCATACGGGAAAGTGGGCCTTATCCAAGGGTTCCAGGACTGGGGGAAGTAGGGGCTCTATAGTGGAGATGTGAGGTTCCTGCTGTCTTAGGGTTCAAAAAGACAATCGATAGTTAATATTATCATCACATTATTTGTTAATTGGGTTAACTTTGAAAAGTCCCTTTGTTATGGTTTGCTGTACAGTATCCAGTATCTTGTATATAGCTGTGTTATTGGATGCTTCTAATCTACTTGGTCTAGGCTTTTGAGAGAGTCCGCATATCAAATACATAGCCTATATATTAAAAAGATTCAGTTTGTCTTTTGAGAAACTTTGAGACATACAATTGATTTTCCCCCTCTCATATTAATTAACTACTGATTTATATGTCTACATTTTTCTAGGAGTGTACATAAACACCATTCCCACCACCGAAGGTCTGTGGGGTAATGAGATTTTAAAAACAAAAAACAAGCAGGGGGCCCGGAGGTAGTGCAGCAGCTTAAGCACACATGGCACAAAGCACAAGGAAAGGTATAAGGATCCCAGCTGGAGCCCCTGACTCCCCACCTGCAGGTGGTGGTGTGTGTTGGGGGGTCACTTCACAAGCAGTGAAGCAGGTCTGTGGGCTTCTTTCTCCTCCCTCCCCCTGTCTTCCCTCCTTTCTTGATTGCTCTCTGTCTTATTCAACAACAGCAGCCTCAGCAACATCAACAACAACAAAGGCAACAACATGGAAAAAATAGCCTTCAGGAGCAGTGGATTCCTAGCGCAGGAACCAAGCCCCAGTGATAACACTGGAGGAAAAAAAAAGAAGAAGAAAAAAAAGAAAGGAAGGAAGAAAGAAAAATTAAACAGCTGCTTAAAAAATTAAAGGGCCAGTGGGACAGGGGAGACAGAGAGCACCCCATGCAGTGCCATCTATGATGCTCCCCATGTGTTGCCAGGGCCCAAATATAGGACCTCACACACTGCAAGGCATGTGTATTAACCCCCCTGGCCTCAGTGGTGAGTTGGATGCAGGTGTCTCCCAACCACACACTCATATGCTTAGCCCACTTAGTGTCTACAGATCAATTCCATTTCACTTTCAAACAAAAGGACATTTGAATTTTCATTTAAAAGATGAAAGCTGGGTAGGCTGTAAGATAGCTCACATGGATAGTGTGCCTGCTTTGTTATATGCCTAACCTGGCTTGGAAGCAGACCCTCTCCACACTGGAGGAAACAGGAAGCTTTGATCTTGTGTCTTTCTCCTGCTTTCTCTCTGGAAAAAAAAAAAAGTCTGCTTGGAGTAGTGAAGCTCCAGCAATGCCAAATAAATCTGTATAGGCTTTACAATTTAAATGTCCCCGTTTTATAGTTTTTGATATTAGATTCCCCTGATCTGAATTGCACTGGTTTTGTGATTTGGGATAAATCACTTAACCTCTGTCAACCTTTTATCAGCAAAATGGGATAAAAATAGTACCTAAGTTTCAGGTTAAATGAGAATTTAATGAGATAATACTCATAGCAGTTGATCACAGAGTTTGGCACATTGTAATTGCTGCTGTTGCTTCATATCTTGATTGCTATTTGCACTATTGTCATTGTGAAGATGGCTAAGGGTGTGCATATGAGACATTCTCATCCTGGGCTGAGACAGTCTTTTATAGAATGCAGGTATAATCTACACAGAAACTAAGCCTTTTTATTTGTTTAACTGGTATTTATTGAACGCATACAATACATTCCTAAAGTCTCTATCTCTTAGAGACATTTAATGTGTGTTTAATTTTCCCAGCCACACTGTGGGACGAGGAAAGGGACTTGGATTAGTGCTGTGCACACAAGGGTAATTCTGATTTTTTTATTATCTTTATTTATTTATTGGATAGAGACAGCCAGAAATCAAAAGGAAAGTGGGTGATAGAAAGAGAGAGAGAGAGAGAGAGATTTGCAACTCTGCTTCACCACTCACAAAGCTTTCCCCCTGCAGATGGGGACCAACCAGGGGGCTTGAATTCAGGTCCTTGCTCATTGTAACATGTGCGCTCAGTCAGGTGCACCACCACCTGGCCCCCACAAAGATAATTCTATGCATGGCACTGAATAAGTATGTTGAAGAAGATGAATTCTGGATAAACACGTTTTTGGAAAGAGAAAGACAGTTCAAGACTTTGGAAATCCACTATATTTATCTAGAATCTTCTTGAAACATTTATTTTTTTTAAAGAGGGTAAAACAGAGCTAGAGAACAGGAGGTGGGGGGCACGCCATGGCGCAACAGGTTAAGTGCACATAGTGCTATGCGAAAGGACCTGTGCAAGAACCCGGGTTCAAGCCCCCCCCCCACCCTACCATGTGCAGCAGGGATGCTTCATAAGCAGTCTGCAGGTGTCTCTCTTTCTCTCCACTCCTCACCACCTCCTCTCTCAAATTCTCTCTGCCATATAGAGTAAAATAGGAGAGAGAGAGATAAAGAGAGAGAGAGAGATAAAGAGAGAGAGATAAAGAGAGAGAGATAAAGAGAGAGAGAGAGAGACCTGTAACTCTGCTTCACTACCCATGAAGCTCTGTCCCCCTCCAGGTGGGGACCAGGGACTTGAACTTAGGTCCTCAAGCATAGTAATATGTATTCTGTATGGGATGCACCACTATCCTGCCCCTAATTTGGAGTTTTCTAATTCTATGAATTAGTTGATGGTAGAAACCATACATTTTCCCCAAATCTCGTCCATAGTTCTGCTCTTGGTAAAATAGTTAATTTTAATTTAATTAATTAATTTTAATTTTTTATTGTCACTGGGATTATCACTGGGGCTCAGTGCCAGCACTGCAAATCCACTGCTCCTGGTGACCATTTTCTTTAGGACTGAGAGAAATTGAGAAGGTAGGGGGAGATAAAAAGGGAGAAAGGTAGACATCTGCAGACCGCTTCACCCATCCTGAAGCATCCCTGCTGCAGGTGAGGAGTAGGCTTGAACCCAGGACCTTGCACATGATAATGTATGTGCTTCACTGGATAAGCTTCCATCAGCCCCACCCTCCATAATTAATCTTTGTGAATATAAGGAGTAGCTGAATCAGTGAATCAGAGGTTGAAGAAATGAATAATTGTTGAAAAAAGTTAGCTGACTTTCATCACTAGGCTAGTTATGGAGTCATTGTTGCTTAGCACTGTGACTGGTACTTCATAGGTTCTAAGTTAAACTATGCCTTAGATCCTGTCATAATTTAATATCACTTATGTAAAAAATTATCTTGGAGGTTCCCATAGTTGTAATTCATTCTATTCACAGGATGGAATATCAGTCTTTAGCACGAAACATGCAGGTTCCTCACAAAATAAAAATCTGCAGCTATGCAGAAGTTAGATAAGTAACCCCTCCCTGTAACCACTGCTTGCTGTGTTAGTGGTTTTGCCACTTTTGGCTACTAGGTGACAAATTCACTCATCAGATTCATGCAGAATCCTGTTGTATATAAGGGATTTGCATCAGTGCAAAAAGTATTGTGACTACATGTGTTTTGTTTTTGTTACCGGGGCTTTATCACTTCAGGATGGGGCAGGAGCACCACAGTATTAAAACTTCCTAAAGTGCGGTGGGAGCTAGGCTTTAACCCGAGTCACACACTTGGCAAAACAGCACACTATCCAAGTAAGCTGTTGTGCTGGCAAGTAAAAAGAGTATTCCTGAAAATAAATTTGGAAGGCTCCTTTAAGAAACATTGTGATGGAGAAGTTTAAATAAAATTGAACACATGAAAGTAAGAATTTAAAAATTTTCCAAATTATTTTGCCTAAGTCACCAGGACAGGTGATGGTGGTAGGGGAAGTGATAGAGGGAGGATCTTGAAGAAGGAAGGAATATGAATACCAGGGAGAATTGATGGAGGAGAGGGAGGAGTAACCTTATCACTTCAAGATGGAAATTCTTCTCGCTTATGAGATTTCTCTCTCTCTTTCATTTGCCAGCCAGGTCTGACCCTGCAGTAGTGGAAGGTGGTGTCAGACTGGGGTGGGCCCTATTGGAACAATCTACTGTCACTACTTTTTAATAAGGACTAGGACTTCTCAGGAAGAGCCCAGAAACCTCAGTCACCCCCCTGTGCACCTTCCCAGAACACAGAGTGCCCTCACTAATAAATTCCAAGGGCTGACATTGCCTGAGCCGGCTGGTCTCTGCCCTCAATTTCATTGAGATGGGCCATTGAAAACTCATTACAAGCTGTTTAGACTCTGACTTTGACTTGTGCTCGGCAGCAAGCAAAATTAACAGCTCTTGGAGGTAGCAAGAAAAAAAAAAAGAAAAAGAAAAAAAGGCACTCAGCCAAATTAAAAAAAATAAAAAATAAAAGAGTTGAAATGATGAGAAAAGACTTTTAATATTATCACCATTAGTCATGCAAACAAGCGCACATCCCAACCGCATCTGTTCTGTGTGTTGCTCTCATTTAAAGTCTGGTGTGGATTGCCGTTTCCCCATGGGGAGAAATTTCCACCAGGTCCTTACATGCAGCTCATTTTTTTTTAACATGTCAAGCAATGAACCTTTGAGTGTAGCAGAATTGCTTCATAAATTTAACTATCACTTTCAAATTTCTGTTTTTTTTCTAATTTAGTGCTTGATAGTTTTTTATGTGATAATTTTAAAATGCTGTTTATAGCAAAAGTTACCTTGATAGTATAGGTGTGCACAGAAAATTCACAGCTATCAATAAAAAGGAGGGGCGGGCAGGGGACTGTTTATATCTGAGACATTTTGTGATTCTAAGGATATAATAGTGAAGAGTATTACAAGTTTGGAAAGCCACTCAATTAATTTGACTTTCTTCAGAAGTAACAGCTCCTGAATAAATTAAATACTGTTCCCAATACCTTTAAAATTTTTCAAAATTATTTTGCCTAAGTCACCAAAACAGGTAGTGGTGGTGGGGGAAGTGATATAGGGAGGATCTTGAAGAAGGAAGGAATATGAATTCTGTAGAAATACAGTTTCTATCTGTATTAAGAAATTTTGTAAAAATAACAATAACAATCTTTTTTCTTTGTTACTTGCAACAAAATTAAATTGTGAAAGTCCACTTAGTTTTACAAAAGAAATTAGGCTTTACTATGAAAATACTGAAATTTAATAAATAGGTCACAAAAAATTTAAGATAGGCAATGAATCTTAACCAGAAAGGCAAAACTATATATAAGAGAAATCTGATTTGATAATTGTCCACCTGGTTTATCCAACAACAGGTAACACAGATAGGAAGGAGTCCCTTAGGGAAAGAGGAAGAAGGGTGGGTTTCAGCTGGCTTTCAGATCATTCTTTGCTAAGACATAAACAACTTCCCATTTCAGTGAAACATATGAGTGTTAAGTAGTAGTCACTGTTAAACTTAGCATTTTAAAATTATCTTCTCCTTCTTCTTCTTCTTCTTCTTCTTCTTCTTCTTCTTCTTCTTCTTCTTCTTCTTCTCCTTCTCCTTCTCCTTCTCCTTCTCCTTCTCCTTCTCCTTCTCCTTCTCCTTCCCCTCCTCCTCCTCCTCCTCCTCCTCCTTCTCCTTCTCCTTCTTCTTCTTCTTCTTCCTCTTCTTCTTCATTTTTTAAGTAGTGTTAATTAGAAGAGCCCTATGCAAATGTGAGAATGTCATACATCAGAAAAGGTAACAGCAGCAAATGCTGGAGAGGGTGTGGGGTCAAAGGAACCCTCCTGCACTGCTGGTGGGAATATAAATTGGTCCAACCTCTGTGGAGAATAGTCTGGAGAACTCTCAGAAGGCTAGAAATGGACCTACCCTATGATCCTGCAATTCCTCTTCTGGGGATAGACCCTAAGGAACCCAATGCACCCATCCAGAAAGATATGTGTACACATATGTTCTTAGCAGCACAATTTGTAATAGCCAAAACCTGGAAGCAACCCAGGTGTCCAACAACAGATGAGTGGCTGAGCAAGTTGTGGTATATCTACACAATGGAATAGTACTCAGCTATAAAAAATGCTGACTTCACCGTTTTCAGCCGATCTTGGATGGACCTTGAAAAATTCATGTTAAGTGAAATAAGTCAGAAACAGAAGGATGAATATGGGATGATCTCACTCTTAGGCAGAAGTTGAAAAAGAAGATCATAAGAGAAAACACAAGTAGAGCCTGAACTGGAATTGACATATTGCACCAAAGTAAAAGACTCTGGAGTAGGTGGGGGGCAGGAGAATACAGGTCCAAAGACGATGACAGAGGACCTAGTGGGGGTTGTATTATTATATGGAAAACTGAGAAATGTTATGTATGTACAAACTATTGTATTTACTGTTGAATGTAAAACATTAATTCCCTAATAAAGAAATAAAATTAAAAAAAAAAGAGCCCTACCCCACTAGAGAAAGATAGAAACAGGTTGGGAGTATGGATCGATCTGTCAATGCCCATGTCTGGCAGAGAAGCAATTACAGAAGCCAGACCTACCACCTTCTGCTCCCCATAAAGATCTTTGGTCCATATTCCCAGAGGGATAAATCATAGGAAGCTTCCAATGGAAGGGATAAGATACAGAACTCTGGTGCCAGAAATTGTATGGAATCTCTCTTATATTGTAATTTTTCAATCATTTGCAAATCACTAATAAATAATTTTTTTAAAAAAAGGAGTAGCATGTCTTCCTGCCTTGTTAGATGCCCTGTCTTGCTTTTCAGCAACAATTTTTCTTTTCCCCTGAACACTGTAAAGTAAACCCAATGCTACTCTATGCTTCCAGGAGACAGAATCAGATCCACTTAAGTTGTGAAGTCTTTTAGAGAGAAACCAATAAGTTTGTTCAAAGTCATTTGAAGCCCCAGATAGATCTTGGCAGTCAAAGCAGTATACATTCAGTCTAAGAAAAATGAATTTTGTGGTATATTTATTAGATATTCTGTTTTCTTTTCCTTCAGATGTTCTGTTCTCTGGTATAGCAAGCCTTCCCAATTCTCAGCATTTCTCTAAAGCCAATGTCTTTACCTTTTTCCTATCAGCACTTCTTTCATGGGAACCCATCGTCAAATTATTGGCTGTTTTGAATGAAGGAATTAAAGCTTTCAGTTATTATATAGAATTTCATTAAAGTTTGACCACATATCAGTAACTATTGCTGTATAACAAATCACTCCCCAAATTTAATGGTTTAAAATGATGTTTATGTTGTTTACGATCTGATGGCTTTAGTAGGACTTGGCAAAAACTGCTGGTCTCTGTTCCCATCGGTGTCCGTGGAGGCAGTTTCAAAGCTGGAAACTTCGACCACTTGAATGTAGTTCACTTAAGAGTTCAAGAGTTGATCTGAATAGATTCTGGAGCACTGCCTGTGCATTGTTACTGTATAGCCTATCGTTTCTTACAGTATGGCAGCTGACTTATTTATGTATTTATTTATTTTCCCTTTTGTTGCCCTTGTTTTTTTATTATTGTTATAGTCATTGGCAGCTGATTTCTAAGAGTGAATATCCCACGAGACAGGCAAATGCTGGTAGTTTTGTTGTTGTTGGTTTGTTTTATTAAGAACTTCTGCTTTACTGATTTTTAAAAAAAAATTTGCATAGAGAGAGAAATTGAGAGGAAATTGGGGGAATATAGAGAGGGAGAGATAAAGAGAGACACCTGCTGCACAGCTTGTGAAGCTTCCCTTCTATAGGAATCAGAGACTTGAAACCAGGTCCTTTCACATGGAAACATGAGCACTATACTCAGAATGCCATAGCCAGCCAATGTTGGTGTTTTGTTTGCTTATTTACTGTTGGTATGCTTCTAAATTCTGCTTGTAAGACCTTCTGGTTTGATCATCACATTAGGTTAGCTTGTATTACTTACAATGTGGTCTATTTACATAATTACTGTTTTACCTGGGTCCTGCCCTGCCTGCAGGGCATTGGTTTAATTCCCAGTGGTTAGATGGAAGCTTTCTATGTTCTGTTCGCACTCTGTTTTTGCTCCGCCCCCTCTCCTAGTCATTTCCGTTCCCTTGCCACTTCCGGTGAAGAGATGCAGAAAAGGCGATGTATCTGATTAATAAACGAGATACTGCTTCCCAGCTCAGCCATGAGTCCCTGGTCGTCTGCCTCCCGCCCATGAAGCTACACTGGCAAATGGCGCCTTGAACAGGGACTGGCAATTTACTTTTAATATATATTATTTATTCACTAGAGAATCAGGTGGTCATTCTGACATATGAAAACCTAGGAATTGAACTCAGGACTTCACTCTTCCAAGTTCTTTTTAAAAATTTTTATTTATTTATTTATTTTCCCTTTTGTTGCCCTTGTTTTTTATTGTAGTTGTAGTTATTACTGTTGTAGTTATAATTGATGTTGTCATTGTTGGATAGGACAGAGAGAAATAGAAAAAGGAAGGGAAGACAGAGTGGGGGAAAGAAAGACACCTGCAGACCCGCTTCACTGCTTGTGAAGCAACTCCCCTGCAGGTGGTGAGCCAGGGGCTTGAACCAGGATCCTTACGCTGGTCCTTGCGCTTTGCGCCACCTGTGCTTAACCCGCTGCACTACCACCCAACTCCCATACTCTTCCAAGTTCTGTTCACTGTGCCACCTCTCAGCCTGCTTTTATTTTATGATGATTATTTTTTTATGGTAAGTTAGTCACAAAACCCATGTGACTTCACTGGGATATTGTTTACTTTTTTTAGGTTTTCCTTTTTATTTTTTGTTTGCCCTCTCTTTGTGCAAGTAGTTACTAAAGCCTGCCCAAGTTTATTGGGAGAGGATAGAGATTCTTACTTTTGATAGAGAAATGA
Source organism: Erinaceus europaeus (assembly GCF_950295315.1). Taxonomy (NCBI): domain Eukaryota; kingdom Metazoa; phylum Chordata; class Mammalia; order Eulipotyphla; family Erinaceidae; genus Erinaceus; species Erinaceus europaeus. The sequence goes on along the minus strand of NC_080163.1, from coordinate 128,163,618 downwards.
GGCAGTTCTTAAACAGAATTTAGATCTGTTTCTAATAATAACAACACAGTTTCTAATTAATAACAGTGGCTAAAACCTGATTCAAATATAGCAAAATCATGATTCTGGTGAATAAAGCAACCCAGTTTCATCTGGGAGCATTTTATGACTTTTAGAAAGAAATATCTCATTAATTTAGATGTAGAAATATTGCTGTACCAATTTGGAAAAAAAAAAAGCAATCTGCCATAGGTAATAAGCAGAAAGTTAGTACTTTGAAGTGGTGTATGGGGGGGGGGGAGTGTTATTCAGGAGCTAGAAAAGCTGATTTTTGTATCTCACCTCAACTTGTTCCTTGCTTCATAGTTGGGCCTCAGCTAGGAGAACAGGAACACCTGGGTCAAGGGTGGGGAACCTTTTAGCTGCCAAAGATCATTATGTATATTTATAACATTACTAGAGGTCATACAAAAGGAATCATTTGAAAGTTAGCACTTCGTGCTGCTATTCAAAAAGCTCCTAAATTTATTGAATTTTTAGTCTAACCTGAGGTTGCCTTGGCAGGATGGGTATTCTCCACCCCTGACCTAGGTTGATCCCATGTGCTCGTGCTGAGGCCTCTGCAAATTAGATATGTTCCACGTGCCAGTGTCCACTGAGTGCCCAGCATGAACTGGATGCTCAATAAATCTTTGATAAGTTAGTTTATTGAATGGAATCTGCACATTATGGCCATTATTTAAGTTTATTGCATCCTAATCTATGTCACCAAGTACATCTTTGCTGTTTTTCATGGATTTTCCACTGAGTCGCAACGTGCCGCTAGCCAATGAAGGTCAGGGAGGAAGCAGATTAACAACATCTCATATCACAATGTCAGAATACTTAAAAGTGTTTACAGAGCTCAATGACACCCATGAATTTGAAACGAGAAGACTGGGGTAGAAGCAAAATGAGTCTTGTTCTTCTAAGCTTGAGCAAGGGCCTTGATGTTTTATGATTGTTTTAAGGTCCATTAATCGTTGAATCATGAGGCCATGTAAAAAATGACAGCTTTAACATCCAGAGCTCAGGTTTATTTTAAATGTTTTTGCTTCTACACTGTTTCTAATTAATATTAGTGGCTAAAACCTGATTCAAATCTAGCAAAAGCCTGATGCCAGTGGATAAAACAACCCAGTTTCATCTGGGAGCATTTTATGGCTTTTAAAAAGAAATATCTCATTAAATTAAAGGGCACCAGCCTTTAGCAGGTATTAGCTGATTCTCTAAAAGGGGAAGCTACCCACTATTTTAGAATCAAGAACTTTTAAAACAGAACTAAGTGAATTTTAAAAGTGTTTTCCTTTTTTTTTTATTAGTGATTTAATATTGATTTACAAAGTTACATGTCAACAGGGGTATAATTCCACACCATTCCCACCCCCAGAGTTCTGAATCTCCTGTCCCTCCATTGTAAACCTCACCAGTTCTCCTAAGATTGTACACATGGGTTAACTGTCATCTCTACAACTATCTGTCTACATTTGTATATAATTTCCCCCTTTTTTTTCCAGGTCCTGTCCTCTTTTCCCCTCCAAGCCACACATAACCTCATCCAAATGTCCCTCCCCCTTTTCCTCTTCTCTCCGGGTCCTGATGGAGCTAGAGCTCTGATCCCTCTTAGCCTCTCTCTCCCCCCTGTCATTTCTCCCACAGTGGGAGTATGGATCAAACTTTGTTTTGGGGGTGCTGAGGGTAGGAGTTCTGGCTTCTGTAATTGCTTCTCAGTAGGACATGGGCATTGTGGGGTCAGTCCAGTAACTCCAGCCTATAATGTTTTCTAATGTAGTATTTATTAGCCACATGTAGCTATTTCAGAATAAATGAATTAAACTTATATAAAACAAAGTAATTTCTTGAGTCATTCTAACCAACCACATGTCTAGTGTTCATCAGTTAGATGTGACCACTATGTTGGGTAGTCAGATGTAGAATATTTATATTACAGAAAAGTCCTACTGAACACCACTGCTTTAGAGACTGATTCTTCTCACATCCACTCTAGAATTAAAATCAGCAGCTCAAATGTCTTGTCTCTTTCCAGAATTCCATATACCTAAGGACATCTCCATAATCTCATGTAGAAAACCTTCTGCTACATGGGCCTAATTGACTGGAATTCCTTCTAGTCATCTCTCTCCCTCTTCCTGAAGTCAGCTTCAGGGTCATGTCCTTTTTCAGCCTCATGGACTCTCCCCTTCATCTGATACCTACAGCTTCACTAGGCCTCCAGTCCTCCTTAAAAGCAATGATTGACTTCTCTGGAGTATGGATTTCCATGAGACCCAGAAGCTGCTATAAGGCATGTCATGTATGTTGCAAATGTTGTCCTCAAGATGAAGTAAATAATAGACCTTACATATAGTGTGAATAGCTTCCAAATGTGGGAAAATGTTACTGAGATGTGTAAAGTAGAAATTCATTTAAAAATGTTATTGAATCTGTAGTATCACTTGATCGTTGTGTATTTACTCAATCATGCTTATTAAAAGTGTGGATTTCTAATGTCATAAAAGGTATTCTCTTCTCATATTCAAGAAGTTAGCCACTGCCAGGTGAAGGAAAATAAAGTGTATTTAGGACCATGGGAAGCAGAGATTTCCTTATCAATGAACCAAATAAACAACCCATTGTTTCTAATTCCCTATACTGAACCCAGCATTTATCTTATCTCATGCCAGATTCAAACAATCAATATTAATAACTCTACTTCAAAGGTGAGTAAACTGAGTAAACTCAAAGGGCCTAACTTTCCCAGTGCCCTGAAGCATGATCTTGACCACAAGCCTAAACTTCTCTTCAATGTCTACCCATTAACTTCAAGGACAGTCACTCTCTTGAACATATGTAATGTAATGGTGTGACTTGGTGGAGCCACCTAAATACTGCTAGGCCACTAGTCATTGCCACCACTAGGGTGAAATGGCACACACTATTTCTAAATGTACTTGGGGGAACTCTCTGGACCTGATGAATGATTGTTGGGAGTTTTATGACCCCAAGTTTGCAGGCTTTGTACTAACTGTAGCTAATGAGCTAGGGACACCATGAAGTCCTGAGGATGCATGGTGTTCCTTGCACGGGGAGAGGGGTGGTTCTTTCTGTACTCACACCCCCTTCTCTCTACTCTTTCTCAGCGACAGCCTCAAGTCAGATGAGAATATGTACAAATGCTTCCCTGGGTGGTTTGCTTTCGACCATGGATCCTGTTACTTGAAATGGTAATCTGAAACAGAATATTTTTAGAAATCAGATTCTTTTTTGGTACAGGTGGGGGAGGGGCGGTAGCAGAGAATGTGGTACAGAAACCAAAGCAAAGCCAAGAGGATCATAAAAGCCACCATGGTATTCCAGGAAAGAAAACTTTTTCTTTCTTTCTTCCTTTCTGTCTTCCTTCCTTCCTTCCTTCTTTCCTTCCTTCCTTCCTTCCTTCCTTCCTCCCTTCCTTCCTTCCTTTTTTTTTAACCAGAGCACTGCTAAGCTTTGGTTTATGGTGGTGCAGAGGATTAAACCTGGGACTTTAGAGCCTCAGGCATGAGAGTCTTTTTTGCATAACCATTATGCTGTCTACCTTTGCCCAAAACATTTTCTGAATGAATATATTTTCACTGTATTTGAAATGTTTTGCTTCCCTAGTAGGTAGAAATGAGATGAATGTTTGCTCTCTTTCCACCTGCCATTTGCTTCTGACAAACAGAAGTCTAGCTTTTCCTTTTGGTGCTTCCTTTTATTCCTTCCTCCCATCAATCTTTCAAGAATCTCAGTAATCAAGTGTAGAAGGATTATGGCCTGCTTCCAAATACCTTTTGGAAAGAAACACAAAGAGGTCTGCTAACAGGATGCCATGGCTTCATTTGTTCCTGGAAGTATGCAGAACATTTCCTAGGACTTAGTTAAAAAAGAAATAAGGGGGAGTTGAGAGGTAGCACAGCAGGTTAAGCACACGTGCCTCGACGAAGTTCAAGGACAGGCATAAGGATCCCGGTTCAAGTCCCCGGCTCCCCACCTACAGGGGAGTCGCTTCACAAGCAGTGAAGCAGGTCTGCAGGTGTCTGTCTTTCTCTCCCCCTCTCTGTCTTCCCCTCCTCTCTCCATTTCTCTCTGTCCTATCTAACAATGACAACATCAATAACAATAATAACCACAATGATGGAACAAGGGCAACAAAAGGGGAAAAAATGGTCTCCAGGAACAGTGGATTCATGGTGCAGGCACCGAGCCCCGGCAATAACCCTGGGGCAAAAAAAAAAAAAAAAAAAAAAGAAATAAGGAATGAAGGGTGATTTTTGGACTCTGTAAATGCAAGTGCATAAGAGAACAGAAATTCCTTCCTTCCTTCCTTCCTTCCTTCCTTCCTTCCTCTTTCTTTCTTTCTTCCTTCCTCTCTTTCTTCCTCTCTCTTTCTTCCTTTCTTTCCTCCTTCCTTCCTTCCTTCCTTCCTTCCTTCCTTCCTTCCTTCCTTCCTTTCTTTTCATTAAATACCTTATACAGATTATAAAATCCTTAACCAATGAGTTAAGGGCACCGGGAAAAGGAATCCTCATCGAGTTCTTCCAGAAGCTTCTTTAGAGCTTTGGCTGTCCTCTGCCTTATAAAACATAACCTTGGGAGTTGGGCGGTAGCGCATCGAGTTAAGCACACATGGTGCGAAGCGTAAGGACCAGCGTAAGGATCCCGGTTTGAGCCCCCAGTTCCCCAACTGCAGGGGAGTTACTTCAAAGGCGGTGAAACAGATTTGCAGGTGTCTATCTTTCTCTCCCCCTCTCTGTCTTCCCCTCCTCTCTCCATTTCTCTCTGTCCTAGCCAATGACAGCAACAACAACAATAATAATAATAACCATAACAATGATAAAACAACAAGGGCAAGAAAAGGGGAAAAAATGATCTTCAGGAGCAATGGATTTGTGGTGCAGGCACCAGGCCCTGGCAATAACCCTGGAGGCAAAATAATAATAATAATAATAATAATAATAATAATAATAACCTCAGGCATGACAGTCTTTAGCACACTTCTTATGCTGTACCCCAGCTTGTGTTATGTTTTCAAAAGTAGACTAACATTCTCTAGTAACCCCTAGAGCCAGGGGATGCATTCCATATGTGAGGTCCTGGGTTCAAGTACTAACACTTCATAGGAACACCATGGATGGTAGAATTGTGCTATCATCTCTCTCTCTCTCTCTCTCTTTTTCATCTTCCTCTCCATCTCTCTCTCCTTCTCCCTCTCTCTCCATTATCTTTATTGGATAGAGACAGCCAGAAACTGAGATGGTAGGGGGAGGTAGAGAGGCAGAGAGACAGAGAGACACCTGCAACATTGCTTCACCACTTAGAAAGCTTTCCTCCAGCCAGTGGGGACCAAGGGTTCAAGTTTGGTCCTTGAGCATTGTAACATGTGCACTCAACCGGGTGCACCACCACCACCCAGCCCCCTTCTCTCCCTGTCTTCTCTCTCTCTCCTTCTTTGTTTATCTTTCTCTGTCTCTCTTAAATAGTTCAAAAGTTGTGCCAGAAACACTGCTTCATAGGGCATGTGCAAGACCATGGATTCATTCCCTGATGTGGCTGCATAAAACAAATACATATAAATAAATTCCTATTTGAGATTTATTTCCAACTGATCTGCAGTCTCCACTTCTACCTGTTAAGTAGTCACTTGCCTAAGAAGTACTAAGTCCTGCTCATTCACTAACTTTCATCATATGCAATAAGCTCATATATTTATGAACACAAATCATCACAGTTGTTTTCCATATCTGAGAACAGAAGCACTTTGGCAGCTCACAATTAGCCATCAAACATGAGGTAGCATTATAGATAATATTGCTAGGAAATATTGCGGGACTACTTGTTTTGCCTAAGCCTATGAAATAAGCATATTTACTACTAGCAAAATTAACTAATAACCAGCAACAGGTGGGAGCATCTCTCTCTGCCACCATGACTATGTGAAGGATTCTGCAGTGGTGGAGTATTTTCCCTCCAGCATTTTCATCCCAGGGCCTCTCACCTGCTGAATGAGGACATCGAGTCCTAATTGAGAAGCTCACCTAATCCCCACTGAAGTGAGGCAGGGGATCAAGTGTGGGAGAAAGTGGCATATAAATGAAATTTGTTCTCCTCTGAAGAAATAACTATATTAAGACTTTCTTTTCAGAGACAAATCATCTTATGCAGGAAGAAAAAAAAATTAAGAATTTTGTAGGAGTAAAAAAAAAAAAAAAAAAAAAAGATAAATGACAGCACAGGAGCCAAAAAGACAAGTGCTCTGTCTTCTTGTCATAATGCCAGGCAAGACAGTAATACTGCTTGGACTATGTTTTCAGAAACTTTGGAAGTATCACAGGCAGAACCCAGGCATATTTGGTGAACTTTGGACCCATTGAGGATCTTCTTTGGCTTTCAGTGATTTGTCCTGTTTTTCAGATGTTTTCAGAGAAAGGGGCAGGTAAACTGTGTTCCAGTATTGTCAGGAAATTGTGAGGATGTGGTTGAGCTTCGCAGGGCTTGACTTCAGGGGACATCCATACTCTCCCTGCCTCTCAAACCACCCTGCATTCCTGACTGATACTATAGCCTGTCCCTTTATTATCTACATATCAATGTTCTGCTTTGTCCAACAAATGACTTAAGGCCTCCACCCTATTCCTCCACCCATTCTGCTCATTTAACATATTCCTTTTCTACCCTGGAGACCACAGGATATTGTTAATCCTACCAGTTAAAACTTCTAGCAACAGTTGCTAGGGAGGTCCATACCATTCCCAGCCCCCTTTGCCTTTTCTCCGCCCCTTTCCCAACCATGTATGGTACTGTCAAGCCACTTCCGTTTTGGTTTTGTGTTTTCCCTGTCCCAACTTGGAGGAGGGTGGGTGTGCAGACCAAGAGGCTTACACCGGCAATTGTGGTTTGTGCCATGTGGCTTAACCAGGTGTGCTACCACCTGACTCTGGGGCATTCGAATGAATAAAGATTTGTATTGCTTTGCTGCCATGAGCTTAGTTCCTGGGTCATCTCTCTTGCATGTACAAGGCTAGCCCAACATCTGGCGCACAACATGGGGCTCGAACCGTGACCCTGAGATTAAGAGTCTCTTGCTCTACTGACTGAGCTAGCCGGGATCTGGCTTTGCTTTTGAATTTCAAGTGGAATGAATGTCAGCTATTTGAAAGTTCAAAGGCAGAGGTAATGAAATCTCACCTGGTATAGCAAACACATGACCATGCTTAGAACCCAGGAGCTCGGCCATACATGCATACTCATGGGAAGTTTCATGAGTGGTAGAGAGGTGCTGTGGTCTCAGTCTTTCTCTTACTTTCTCTTCCTCTCAGTCTGTCTCTAAAATAAAATAAAAGTCTGCTGGGAGCAGTGGAATAATGTAGGTGCGAAGTTCTAACTAGCTAAACCCTGAAGGGAAAAAGGAAAAAAATAAGTTTAAAGGCACTTCAGCAGTTCACACTTTGGGAAAATTTGTGTTCTGTGACACTCACAGTAATGACATTTATACACACATGTTATATTTTAAAAGGCTTTTGCAATGGCCATTAATTCGTGATCCTATGATTCATAAGTCCCTGAACTGCATTTTCCACTTTGGGCAACTATATTTGCTATTCCATTCATATTACTGGAGTGTCATTTACAAACTGTCATTGTCTATGTTTGCTGCATAAACTAAACATTCCAGATGACATCAGTGCCAGGCCTCTTCCCTTGATGCCATTGGGTTATGAGACTTGCAGGGTGACATAAATTCAGAACAGTAGGATTTACATGCACATGTAATCCTGAACAACTTGCTGAAAATGTGTGTAGTTCTATATTCTTATACTAAGGCACTGACTAACCCAGAATCCATACTAGCTATGTAAGCTTAGAATGAAGTAAAAGTTTCATGCAGGGGTTGAGGAGATGACATGATGGTTATGCAAAAAGACTTTCATGCCTGAGGCACCAAAGGTCCCAGGTTCTATCCCCAACACCACCCTGAGTCATAGCTGAGCAGTTCTCTGGTAAAATAATAATAATTATAATAAATATAATAATCTAAGTGTAGCTGCTCAAATTGACTTTTGATCTTTTTTCCTTTTTAAATAAGAATTTTTTTTTGACACTTGGTTGCCAGAATCTTCCTTCTCACAAACGTATTTCAGGTCCTAAATGCTTTCCATTGAAACATTCCTATTCCTACCCCGCTCCATCCTGTCCTTATATAACCCTTTAGAGGCCAAGTTAGACATAGTTTGAGCACCTTCTTCCAAGTTTTTTCCCTAGTGCCTTTCAATATTAGATTAATCACGTTTTTGTAAGGTGGTGACCAGAACAGGGTGCAATACTTTAGCTGAGTTTCACTAGAGTTCAGGATTATCTATTCTAATTTCTGGGAATGTACAACTTGTCTTGGTTAGAGGAGACCTAATTCTGCCCAGATGCCCTGCCATATGCACTCTGTTTTTCTGGGTGTGTGACATGTTAGTGAGACTGTGTGTGTGTACTCCTGTTTCTGCTGCAATCCCAAGGTCTTATCAACAGCAGACAGCCTCCTTTGAGATCAGTCATATTCATGCCGTGTTTGTTTGCTACTACCTGACACTTGTTGTTTTCTCTTTGTCACAGTTAATTTTCTCTGTCATATGTCAGGCCAGGATGAGTGAGGCACTTTTAGACTTGGCTCATTTTATTTTATTTTATTTTCTTCTTCCTTCCTGTAGTCACTACCCTGGCTAATTTTGGGCAGTCAGCAAATTTGGCAAGTTTGTAGCAGTTCACCCAAGCGAGTTATTAATCTCTATTAGAAAAGGTAGAGCTCTGATTCTAATCTTCCTGAGTCTGGTCTGCTCTCACACTCCAACCTGCAGGTGATTTTTCTATCTTTCTTGGCTTAGGCACCTATTGTTTCATGAGTTTTCCTTTTGTCTTTTGGCTTGAACATCTGCACCTAAGAATGCCATCCTGATACAAGTGGCCCCACAGAAGCCCCTGATGGCATGTATAGTCCGATCTTTCTCTTAGAGAAATTGGCCCAAAATATACCTCCTCTGTGTGTGTCTTTAAGATAGTAATTTATTGGATTGGTGAAATAACACTTTTGGGTAATGTGCTGCTTTGCCATGTGCATGACCCAGATCCAAGCCTGAATCTCACTGCACTAAAGAAAGCTTCAGTGGTGCTGTTGCTTCTCCCTCCCTCTCTCTCTCTCTCTCTGTCTTTGTCTCTTCCGTCTATATCAAAGAATAAAAATAACATTTTTCATATTCCCAACATCTGTTTTTCCCTGTCTTTCCTACTCTTTTTAATTTTCCCATTAAAATAGACTTTTCCTAAAATCCTGAAACAAATGTACATGTTTCACTTTAATTCAAAAGACCTGTGCTCAAAGAAATAGTATGCCCTCCACTTAAAATTTAGATCCGTTTTGTCCCACTGTCAAGTAAAGGAGGTACCTAGACATGACCACTCTTGAGCAAAACTAAAATAAATCTCTTTCAAAATGTCATATATATATATATATATATATCAAAAACGTCTGTGGCAATAGTTTGGATCCAAGGCATCAGTGCTCTTTGCTGACATAATAGTTATGTTGTGTCGTATCTATATGTTACATCTATAAATGTCTTATATATTTATTCTTTTATGCATTGTGGACTCCATTTATTTCTGCCTATGGAATCACCAAGAAGAAACTAGAGCAATTGTGTAGGGTAAGGAGTTCCCTAGTCAGATCTTGGTGGGAAGCAAAGCTCTCCCTTCTGAGAACAATTAACATGGCATGCATGTCAACATAGTACAATAGCCCTAATCTTCTGGTGAAAATTGGAAGAACATGGATAATGTCCTGCCCACTTAGCCTGTTGTTTGCCTTTCCAGGAGGATCCTTAGAACCCTCAAAAGCCCTCTGGAGTTATCTTCACCCCTCCAGCACCTGGATATCCCTTGGCTGTCCCTGGAGACTGATCTCAGCAGTCTGTCATCCTTGCCATCTCACCCATCCTCGGGTTGGATTTATCAGTGATAGCACCATTAGGTTTTCAGAACAAAATAAGATTGGTCTAGCCCTCCACCAAACACTTCTGCAGGGCATTGACTGCTTGCCTCCCTCTATAGGAGGTTCTTTGGATTCAGTTGGCATGAACAGGAGCAGGAGCAGGGAGTACTTCCCACTGTCCTTAACTCCAAAACACTCCAGGAAACCTCAGTGTTTCCATAGACCCTGTACCAACCTTTGTAAACAGTGCCTTCAGTAAATGCTCCTCAAATTACCCATTTTGAGTGAACCATCAGTGTGTTGCCAGGACTCTGACCACTAGAGACAGTTTGAAATCTCAGACTCTGGATGTCTTCTTGCCCAATGCATGCACTTTCATCCAAAACACACATTTGTTGGGGGGCTTGCAGAGGGTGGGTTTCTGTAAGAATATTTCTCCTGAGGTACTGCTCCTTTTATTTACCCCCTGGGTTTTGATTCTTTCCCTGTTGTTCTTTGAAAGAAATCTGGAAAGGAGGTAAAGGGCTTGCCTTGTCAAATGTGCAACTATCAGTTCAGGGTCAAGGAAGTTGCAAGCTTATCTGCCTGTGTTTAAATAAACTTCATCCTCCTGCTTGGCTTCCTACCAGTCCACACTCACATCTGGCTCTGCCTTTGCCCTAATGTAACCTTGAGAACAACTTTGAAGATAATTTAGGGGCTCAGAGTCTTTCTCCAACCCACTCACTAACCCCACTCTCTCCCAGATGTTCCCAGCTCCTTTGGGTGACCCTTGTGTTTCCTTTCTGGGGAATTGTTCAGTCACCCTAGAGATGTAAGGCTGTTGGGGCAAATGTTCATGTCTCTGTTCTGCCTTCCTCTCTGTCAATGTCCTGCCTCCCTCCCATATCCACTGTAATGGAAATGCTCCCAGAGATGAAGGTAGGTTCCAGGGTTAGGAGGGTTAATCAAAACCTGATCTCAACTCCTTCTTATAAAGCCTTGGTTGCAGAATTGGAAACACTGGCTAGAGCTGGGAGTGAAGAGGAAAAAAAGAGGTCACCTCTTCTCTTTCAGCATCTAAGTTCCCAGAGAAGGAAACCATATGAATGCTCAGTTCGTTTGTCCTGATAGATGGAGAGCTCCAGATGTAAGCTCATTGATAGTCCTGGTGTGTGCTTCAGTATTTGTGCTTTTAATAGATATTGCAAGTGTGTTTAATGTGAAAATAGAAATGGAGGGCTCTTAAAAGAGCTTACTCAAAATCCTGCCAATTACTGAAGTCTACTAGACAAGAAGGAGCCATATTTTTCCACTTTTTTTTTTTTTTTTTTGATACAAGGGTGGGAGGGGATATGTTTCCACAAAAGCCTAGATATTTGTCTTTGAAAATATTCTCTCTTGGGTACTTAGTCATAATGGTAAATACAGATGTAGATCTGTCACATAAAAGCACAACCATGTTGCAGCACACTGTTCAAGGCATGATTGTATTACATTAAGAAGTATACTGTCATCTATAAATTACAGAGTCATTCTGAAAGAGCCAGGACTGGCCCTGATTTTTGCAACGCTACATAGTTTTTGTTTTGTTGTTGTTTATTTTTTTACTGAGAAAGTAATATTTAAGTCCAAAGTCATGTAAATAAAATATGTTCATCTGTGTAATCTAGTTGAACTTCCAGAATTTCTCATCACCTGTTATAAGTATCTGAAGGCAGGAATTATCCAAGACTCCATTGCAAGTACCCAAATCAGTTAATATTAGCTAAGAACAAACAAGTAAATAACTTGGGCCCTAGGCATCACCCAAACCTGTCCTGAGCTGGCTTGGGGTCTTAACCAACTCTGATCCCCAGGCTGAAGTCATTTTGTGGAAATTCAAAGGTCACATCATCTATAACCTTCAGCAGCCCTTAGTGGAGCTAAAGAATTAAAAGTTTCTTAAACCCTTTTTCCATCTGCCAGTTTTTCTTAAACATTAGCTCTGTATTTTTTTTTTCTTCCTAACTCTGATTCTCAAAGAATAGGGAAGCTTAGCCAACTGCAATTTCAAAGTATTGCCTCTTAAGCCCAGTCCAAGTGTGTAGACTTTATAGAATTCTGATTAATGCATCTTATTACATTAATTTTCAGAAGAACCCAGAGGCACTCCTCCTCCTCTTCCTAGTGCAGCCTGGCTTGCCAGAAGCATTTGTCCACTTAAAGAGCTAATATCTTCAGCTACCAACAACCATAAAACTGAAAGTCTGTCAGAAGAGTTGGCTTCTTTAGATGCACATAAGGCACAGTACAAAGTAGATATAGAACTTGGCTGAACTTTCCTTCAAACTTGCCAGTCAAAATTCACAAACCCACGCCAAGTTGGCTATAAAACCACTAGGAGCCATTACTAGTTATGTCAAGAAAGAAACTCAAGTTTAGCCCCTGTTAAGTCCTGAACTTGTGAGTGTTGGGGATGAGTGTGTGGTGTTCAAGTAATCAGTCCTTGCTCAGACAGGCTCTGTCTTCTCTAGACTTCTTCCTCAAATGCTCAGGGTCTCCAAAGGCCCAGGCCCTCCCTTCCTATTCTCTGAAGTGTGTCTTTCCACCTTCTGAAGTTTTTTTTTTTTTTTTTTTTTTGTCGTTCCTGGACTTTGCCACTCCAGGATTACTTTTTCAGATATAAAGGGAGAGGGGCCAGGTGTTTGCATACCTGGTTAAGCACACACATTACAGTGAGCAAGGACCTGGGTGCAAGCCCCTAGTACCCACCTGCAGGAGGAAAGCTTCACAAGTGGTGAAGCAGGGCTGCAGGTGTCTCTCTGTTTCTCTCCCTCTCTATCTCCCCCTCTATTCTCCATTTCTCTCTGTCTCTATCCAATAATAAATAAATATATTTAAAAAAATTAAAAGAAAAAGAAAGAGACAGGGAAAGAAAGGTACCACAGTACTGAATCTTTTTCCCCAAATGCAGCTAGACCAGGTTCAAATGTGGGTTCTGAGCATGAAAGAGCAGGCACCCTCCCAGGTGAGCTACCTCGCTGATCCTAAAATGTCTTCTTGATGAGACCAAGCCTTATCATCATAGAGAATTTTTTTCCTTTTTTAAAAAGATATTATTTACTAATCCATTCATTTATTATTGGATAGAGACAGAGAGACACTTGCAGCCCTGCTTCACCACCCATGAAACTTTTCCCTTTCAGGTGGGTACCATGGGGCTTGAACCCAGGTCCTTGCACACTATAATGTGTGCACCACTGCCTGCCCTCATAGAGAGTTTTCTTTAGAAATAAGAAACCTTCTCATTGGGCTTTCCAAGGAGCCAGATCTGAGGGAAAATTTGTCCTGCACAATTTTCTTAGCAACAGCACATGTGGGAAGGAGGGGGGTGATCTGGAAGGGGCAGAGGGAGATACTGAACTCGGTCTGACAGGAATCTGAGCCAGCCTTCAGGAGAGCTCTGGAATGAAAAGAACCCAACAGAGTGTGAACTACCATCCAGCTAATATGGCACCATTGGTAGGTCTGCTTTGACTAGACCGTGGGTGGAAGGCTCTGGGAAAGATCCGAGTTTGTGCACACTGGGAAGGGTTGACTGCTACCACATAATTTTTCTTTGGGGGGGGTGGTGGAGATCTAGCATCATGGATTTTCTGGCAAGGATTTACTCAACTTCTCCCTTACTCTTGCTCTACTTCAGCCCTTCCTTCAGTCCAGTCACCTCCTCCAGCATTCAAAGTTGACTAGGAGTACTGAGATGGTCTGTAGTCCCCTCCTTTTTTCCCTTTTTTAAATTTCGTTATTGGGGGATTAATGTTTTACATTCAACAGTAAATACAATAGTTTGTACATGCATAATATTTCTCAGTTTTCCATATAACAATGCAACCCCCACTAGGTCCTCTGCCATCCTTTTTCATCTGTAGCCTTTTTTTAACCCATGTCTTGAAGCCAAGTGGAAAACCTTGGAACCAGGCTGACCTGGGTTTGATTGTGGTCTCTACCATGTAGCTGTCTTCCCAGTTCACTTAGTCACTACAACTTTAGAGAAGAAGGTTCTTTTTCTCTAAAATGGAGTCAATCACTCTTAGTTTCAAAGTTAATTTAGATAGGAACATAGGCAGGAATTCATTAGCAGAGGGAGAGCGAGAGAGAAAATAAAGCAGAAGTTAGGCATATGGATTAAGAGCAGAAGCCTGGACTGGCACCCTGGGTTTTTTTGGTTTTTTTTTTTGTTGTTGTTGTTGACATTTTTCTTATTGATTTAATAATGATCAACAAGATTGTAGGACAAGAGGGGTACAATTCCCATCACCAGAGTTCCATATCCCATCCCTGCCACCAGAGTTATCACTGGAGTTTGGTCCCTACACAAGGTATCCACTGCTCCTAGTGGTCTTGCTTCCTTCCTCTTTTTATTTTATATTATTATTATTATTTTAACCAGAGCACTGTCAAACTCTGGCTTACGGTGGTATAGGGGATTGAACCCGGGACCTCAGTGCCTTAGGCATGAGAGTCTCTTTGCACAACCGTTATGCTATTTACCCTCCGCTGAAAGCTTTCCTGTTCTTTATCCCTCTCAGCATATGGGCCCGTAATCATTATGGGGTACAGAATGTAGAAGGTCTGGCTTCTGTAATTAATTGCTTCTCAACTGGACATGGGTGTTGATGGGTTGATCCGTATCCCTGGCCTGTTTCTGTCTTTCCCTAGTAGGCAGCATGGATTTTGTTGTTATTGTTGACTATTCCCAGACAAGTAATTTAATTTCTCTAGCCCTTGATGTACTCAGTTCTAGAAGGAAGGATTGTTGGAAGAATTCACTGAAAACCATAATGGTGAACCACTAGGCACTACACTTGACCCATAGCCATTTCATGACATTTCTTCTGTATGGAATGAACCCAGGGCATTGTGAAATGAACTGATGGTTCCTGTTAGGGTTATTCATGACCTGTATTAGTTTTATACCCATGTCTTTTTATGTATACTCTTTTTAAAGTCACCTCCAGAAGTGTGTGATGTATCACAGGTGAGGCTGCTTGCAAGGATTTATATTCAGGTCTCTCTACACCTTAGACTGACTCTTTGAGAACATGGAAAGGATATGCCATAACAGACACAAAGTAAGCACTCAGTAAATACCAGCTAAGATTGAGCTTCTGGGGGCTTGTGGAGACAGCTTAATGGTTATGGAAAAAAGACTTTCCTGTCTGAGGTTCTGAAGTCCCAGGTTCAATCCCTAGCACCATCATAAACCAGAAAAACCAGAACTAAGCAGTGCTTTTGTTAAAGTTAGTTTTTTAAATATATATATTGTTTTTAAATTATCTTTATTTGATAGAGACAGTCAGAAATCGAGAAGGAAGGGGGTGATAGAGAGAGTTAGAGATAGAGAGACACCTGCAGCACTATTTCACCACTTGCAAAACTTTCCCTTTGCAGGTGGGGACCTCAAACCAGGGTCCTTGCATATTGTAACGTGTGCTCAACCAGGTGCATGCACTCAAACAGGTGTGGCCCCCCACTTTTTTTTTTTTTAGGATTCAACTATGTTTAAAGCACACCATGCCCATCTCCAACTGGAATTTTAAATGTTTTGTAAATAAAATCTTCAGTGTCTAGACATTTACCAGAACCAAGAAATGCAGTGTGCCAAATGGGTGGCATATTGTTTTGCATCTTTTCATCACTTTCCTCCTGGAGAGTTAGATTTCAGGGCCAACGCTTTTTCTAGCACACCATCATTTGTTGAACAGACTTAGCATATTTAAGTTGTGATCCAAGAGAACCAGAATGTTGGAGGAAGTTCCTAAGAAAGTCTGTTTTCTCGTTAAGTATGTAATCAAATTGGAAAGTAGTCCTTAAAGGTCAGCCATTTGTAAATTGGGAAGGGAAAAAAAAATGGAAGTGACTCAAAAGAAGCACCCAAGGAGACTCAGTACAGCCAGAGGAACTGGGAAAAGAGAAAGGAGGCTTGCACATTGTTTGTAAACTTGTGAATAATTCTGTTGAAGAAATATTGGATTCATATTCAACTTGAAAAACAGGGAAAGGCCTTTTATTGCCTGCTTGGAAGTTTGAATACACTTTCAGAGGCTCTTCGTTATCTCAAATTAAATCTTAAATTGAGCTTGTGGTTCTGTGAATTAATACTCCGGCCTTTCATCCCTGCTGCTGAGGTCATTCAAATCTAATGGTGGAAATGGTCACAGGTCAGGCCGTGGTCTGCACTGTATAGAAATGCCTTAATGATGCCTGCAGATGTTTGCATTCTGCAGCTGAAGGCATCTGGGACTTGGGGGGCTGAGACCAGGGAGGGGCTTGATAATCGCACTATTCTATCAGCAGCCTGGTGAATGAGGAAGTACAAAATGCCAGGCCTTCCCTCCATTCTGCATCAAAGTATGAGGCAATTATTTCCTAAAACTAAGAGACAGAAGGAAAGCCCTGTTACTTGCATGTTCACCGTAGTGAGCCAGATCTAGGGTGAGACAGGAGGAAAGAGGTCAACTTTGTGTAAGTCCATTAGAGAGATATTTTGTTCATTGGACAGATGTTGATAGAAGGCTTTATCTAGACATCATTGGGTAAAACAGCCCCAGCCTCTGGTGTCAGTTTTTTGGTTTTTTTTTTTTTTTGTCTCTAGGGTTATCAGTGGGGCTCGGTGACTGCACCAGGAATCCACTGCTCCTGGAGGCTATTTTTTCCCTTTTGTTTCCCTTGTTGTTTATCGTTGTTGTTGTTGTTATTGTTGTCATTGCTGTCATTGTTGTCGGATAGAACAGAGAGAAATCGAGAGAGGAAGTGGAGACAGAGAATGGGAGAAAAAGACACCTGCAAATCTGCTTCACGGCCTGTGAAGCAACCCTCCACCCCCCACCCCACCACACAGGTGGGGAGCCAGGGACTTGGACTGCGATCCTTACGACAGTCCGACAGTCTGTGCGCTTGTGCACTTAGCCCGCTGCACTACCGCCTGGCCCCCAGGTTGTTGTGTTTTGTTTTGTTTTGTTTTTTACATAAACACTTGCAGGTAGTCCTGAAAATGTGCCTTCAAGGACTGTTGGGAATATTCTGGTACGGCTGTACACTTTGGGAGGGATTCCTGGGCTCAGTTATTTCCCCCTTTACAAAGTCTCCCCTTTTCCTTAATGGAAACAGTGATCATCAAGCAAATGGCCAGAAAAAGAGCTAAGATTTGTGGGTAAATTACTCCCTTCCTTCTGTAGAAGTCACTAGCCCACTCAAGTGATTTGCTTCCCCTCTCCCTTTTTTTAAAATTTATTTATTTATTTAAAAAAGGAGATGTTAACAAAGCCGTAGGATAAGAGGGGTACAACTCCACACATTTCTCATCACCAGATCTCTATATCTCATCCCCATCCCCTGATAGCTTTCCCATTCTCTATCCCTCTGGGAGTATGGACCCAGGGTCATTGTGGGTTACAGAAGGTGGGAGGTCTGGCTTCTATAATTGCTTCCCCTCTGAACATGGGTGTTGACAGGTCACTCCATACTCCCAGCCTGCCTCTCTCTTTCTCTAGTGGGCAGAGCTCTGGGGAAGTGGAGCTCCAGGACACATTGGTGGGGTTGTCTGTCCAGGGAAATCTGGTCGGCATCATAGTAGCATCTGGAACATAGTGGCTGAAAAGAGAGTTAACATACAAAGCCAAACAAATTGTTGAACCATTAACTATTAGGTACTTCAGCTTTCAGGTATATATTTTGCCCTAGTTTATGGATATGTGTAAACATATGCTCTATCTCAGGGGACCTGGTCTATATCAAGGTTTTGGGACTTTGAAGTGAACCACCTGGAATGGAATTAGAGAATACTATGAAAGGAAAGGTCTCACCCGAGTGATGAACCTTCCCTTTTTTTTTTTTTTTTTTTAACAGATGGTGGAAGAGAATCCAGAAGGGCTAGTAAGGGATCTGAAACCATCTCACCCTGGTCACAAATTGCTGTCCTAAAATGGACATCTCCCCCTAAAAGACAAGTGTGTGGGGGGGTGTTAATCGCAGCTGTTCTTTCCAGGGCCACAATCTGTATCTCTGTGGGTGTTGTAGAATATCTATCTATAAGAGCACTTGTGCACTCATTGAAAAAGTTAAATGTGACCTAGATGTTACACACTGGCTAGAGCACTGGACTTGCAAAGCATAATGTCCTGAGTTCAAGTGCCAACAATCAGTATATATATATATGCCAGAATGACATCTTGTTCTCTCCCCCTTCCCCCATTAATAAAGAAATTAATTTTAAATGGAAAGAGTTAAATGCCACAGGGAACACAGGATTTGTATATTTGAAGCATAGGGTTCAATCCCAGCCCTGTATATGTGCTGGAATGGAAGTGTGCTTTGTTCTCTTTGTCTTTCCTCCTCCCTCCTCCTTCCCTACTTTCTTCCCAAATATCACACACACACACACACACACACACACACACACACACACACACACAGACACAAACGGTAAGGGCTGAGGAAGTAACCGTGGTTATGCAAAAAAATATATAATAAAATAAATACGTTATACTTGAGGCTTTGAGTTCTCACATTCAGTCCTGAGCACTAGCATAAGCCAAAGCTCTATTTTTGTTAAGCCACTTTAAAAACACTGGGGGAGGGAGGGAGGAAAAATGAAGGAAAGGAAAGGAGAGAAAAAGAAAAAGATAAATGATCTTAAAGGAAATGGCTGACCTTTGGGAACAACACTGAGCATATGTTAGTCCTGAGCTCTGTGTCCAGGATTCTGTATAGATTATGCCCACGCAGCATTTGGAGGGAAATATGGTGCTCATACCCACTTCACAGATCAGGACAGTAAAACTTAGTGGCATAGTCACTGAGAAAGTGGTGGATCTGGGTCTTTGTGATTCTGTTCTCCACAATTCACACCACACCCAGGCACACTTTCAGGCCTCATTTTCCAGGAAAGGTGCTCTGTGGTGAGAGAATCTGGCAAGGGGAGGATGAGAGGTCCATGAGAGCAGGCTGAAGCCCACCAGCCTATGTGGCTATTTAAAGGCCTGAGCAAGGTTCACTTCTCTTCCTCATTAAGGGTGGGGTCTGGGCATATTTTTTTCTATCAGATTGAGGGGGCTGGACTGGTTGACATGATGGGGGATAGAGCTTCAGGGGAAGATGTCAGGTCAGGAAGGAGAATTAGCTCCTGGGTGTCAGTAGGTGCAAATTGCTGCAGGCATTGGAGACTGCCTGGTCCTGGTGTCTCTATTAGCTCCCTAGGCCATGAGGCCTTAATGACACCCCTGCCAGCCATACAAGAGGAAGCAGTGACAGGAAGGGAGAGGGCTGCCAGCCAATCTAATCTGAACACTCTACTGGGAGCCTGGGGCTTGGGGTTGCCAAAACCTCTACTACTGCTCTATGTCCCCTGTCACTGTGGCAAAGATGATGACAGTAAAGAGAGAAGACCCTTGATCTGGGAGTCAGGTCACAGCTGAATGCAAAGCAGGAAAGCATTCTGGTGTATGGAGGAGGTGGGGGCACGGGGGTGCAAGTGATGGAGAAGGGCGTTAGGGAATAGTGCTAGGGACCAGGGTTCTGGCATTGTCACCATCAGTGTTACTATTATCTGCTGTCTGCAGGCTGTTACCAGAGCAGCACTGGGCACTTCAGAGAATCTGATAGATAATAAATGTAATCTATACCATCTCTACCAATCTATATCATGCTTATTAAAGTTTTACTATGTGCCTCATTTAGACACTTGGTGTTTTGTTTTGCTTTGTTCTGTTCTGTTTTAATGCAGTGCCAGGAAATGAAATATGTGATTAGGCCAAGAAGCCCTCCCTGCTCAGTTTTCCTAGAGAAAGAGAGGAGGAGAGAGGGAGAGACAGAGAGAAGCCATATACCACAGCACCACTCCAATATCCATGGAGCTCACTGTTACTGTCTGTGATGCTCCCTTGTAGGAGTGTTAGGGACTTAACATGAATACTAAATCAGTGTTCTGAAACACAGGTTCTAAAGTTTGGGTTCATGTCTCGGACTTCATCTCAGTGATCTGGTAAGTGTCGTCCCTCCAAAAGGAGACCCAGAAATTACATATTCTTGTGTAGGTGAATTATGTCTTTGAGTAAGGCTAATCTAAAGTAACTGTGACCTGCAGGTCAAATCTAGCCCACTGTTTTTTTTTTTTAATCTGTTTTTATAGAAATACAGTTAGCCTAACCTAGTTGTTTATTTGTTGCTTATGCTATATTTAAGTCGCAATAGTAAAACTGTGTAAATGCAATAGAGTTCAACCCTCCCCTCAAAATATTTACTACTTAGTACATCACAGAAAAAGGTGGTCAACCCATGTATGAGAAGATTCTCTCTAGTCGGCAAAGCTTGGATAGTATGCTGCTATCAGAATAGTAGCTGGAGCTGGGGCTCAGTGGGAAGAGCATAGGACTTGCATCTGTGAGGTACTAAGTATGATCCCTTGTGTCATACTTGCCAGAGCAGTGCTCTGGTGTCTCTCCTACTTCCTAAATGAGTAATAAAGTAACATTCCCTTAGCCTAGAAGGATTCTGTGCCATGGGTTCTGTGAGCATGACTCACTCATGCCCCCAATTTGTATGGCCATAACACTCAAAGGATCTGAGTCAGAATGAGACCCCACAGCCCCTCCCTCTGCCAGCATCTCTCTTTGAGGAAGTGGGTTAATAAGCAAGACTGACATGTCACTGTCAGAGGTAGCAAGGCTGAGGTCTGGGGCACCCTCTAAATTCTTAAGCAGTTGCAACAACAAAAAATGAAAACAAACTTTTTTTAAAAAAAAATTTAGCAAAACTACAAAAAATCATGACAGAAAGGAGGAGGGAGAGGATGAAGGAAAAAGAGACTAAAGGAAGGACTTTAATTTTTGTATCTTGATGCTAGGGGTGTGTCACAGCTATTCTTTTTTATGAGTGTTTTAAAAATTCACAGTAAGCATATCTCTACTTCCTCATACATACACACTTACATGTACATTATCTTCATATCTATTTACTTTTCAGAAAGAAGTACAACATGGCTGGGTTTTTTCACTCTCTCATCTGCTGCATACCCCCTCCACCTCATTTCTTTTTTCATTAAGAAAATGAGTATACCCCTGGGACCATTTTCCTGGCTTCCCAAAGAGGCCTAAAAATTAGTGTAAACAAATTACCCATTACCTGGGGAGCCCTCCCCCTTCAGTGCAGCCAATTCCCAGTGTCTTCTTTCACCTCTAGGAGATAGTCTCCAAGGTCACTAAATTAAGCCTTCAGACAATCGAAAAATTGAATCTCAGTACATCTATTTTCCTAACAAAATTTCCGTAGCACCGATTGGGACTGACAGGTGCGGCCTCTATAGCATTCTGGGCTGTTCAGGTCGATTTGGCCAAGGGGGATGGCATCAGCTTGTATTGGAGGGAACATCTGAGCAGCTCTGGGCCCCCAGGGAGTCCGAGAGTGCCTTCCTTCCTTGCCACTGCAAATGACTATTTCTGTCCTTTGCAGAGCTTTCCAGCCTCCTGTTCCTAAAGCCCAACCCCATCCCTGGCAGCCCCCACATCGGGTGCCTCCCCTTTATCACAAAGGCCATTCATTGTAATCATTGTAAACACACTTAGGAGTATCTGGAAACCATGCTTCTCTTGAGGACACCTAATGATGCAGCTGCAGCTATAATCTTTGTCGAAGGAGGGGGGAAGGTAGGGTGTGATATTTGGGGAGTAGAGTTGGTGGGAGGAGTGGTCTTTGCAACAAACCTCACCCCACCCTCTCCCATGGAGAGGGGCTTGCAGAGTTTTACCACTGGACCCATACCTCCACCCTCACATAATACACCCCCCCCCCCACCTTCCAGGATTTGAGGACCAAGCATTCTGGTTGCTGGTTTTGTGACACTGGAGTTCATATCCCTTCTTCAGCTTTCACTTCCTCAAACTGTGGCTTAGCCAGTGCTTTTAGCAAAAAAGAAAATTAGGTTGCTGTTAATACCACAAATAACAAGGCTCTTTGCTCTGTGTTTGACATCCCATGACCTCTCTTCTGTTCCCATCTCCTGTGCATTGCTGGCCACTGCGCAAGAATCCTGAATATTTGCCTATTTCTTAAAATTTTTCTTTTTAAGAATTTATTTGTTTATTTTTAATCTTTTAATTTTATTTATTATTTGACAGAGACAGAGAAAAATTGAGAGGGGAGGTGGAACACCTGCAGGTTGAACCCTAACCCCAGTCCTTGCACACTGTAATGTGTGCACTTAATCAGGTTCTTAAAAGTTTTGAATAGGATCCTGGTGGTGGCACACCTGGTTGAGCACACGTCACAGTGCTCCAGAACCTGGGTTCAAGCTTCCAGTCTCCACCTGAAAAGGGGAAGTTTTGCAAGTAGTGAAGCAGGGCTACAGGCATTTCTCTGTCTCTTTCTCTCTCAGTCTCCTCCCCCATTCATTCTCAGTTTCTGGCTGTCTCTAACCAACAAATAAATAAAGTTTAAAAAAATTAAAAGAGAAAGTTTTGAACAGTGCTCTGCTTCACTTTATGTGAGGCCCAGGTTCAAGCCCATCCCCCACTACACTGAAGGAAGCTTCCCTGCTGTG
Source organism: Erinaceus europaeus (assembly GCF_950295315.1). NCBI lineage: Eukaryota > Metazoa > Chordata > Mammalia > Eulipotyphla > Erinaceidae > Erinaceus > Erinaceus europaeus. The sequence continues at coordinate 128,141,053 of NC_080163.1, read as the reverse complement.
GTTTCCCTCCCCTCCCCTCTCTTTTTATCTCTGCACACTCTATTTGGAAAAGAAAAAGGAAAAAAAAAAAAACAGCTCATAGCAATATGCTGAAAGTATTATTACCTGAATGCATCCTCTGTGAAACTGAGAATTTTATTATACCCAGTTTGCAGATGAGGAAGCTTAGGCTAAAGAGGACCTACTGTGTTGCCCAGTGCCATTCAGTTCAGACAGGGAAGAAGTAGGCTTTAAGCCAGAAGGTCTGCTGGCTGAGAAATGCCATGCTATCCCTACCTTACCATTCTGGTATTGTTGAAGCTGAATGAAAGTTCACTGCCCCGTGCCACAGAAAATCAGACACTGTCACACCAACTTTTACATGAAGGGCAAACCTCTATTACCTTTGAATGAGCAATAAGGCCCAAAAGATGCTTGAACCAACCAGCCCATCCAACCCCTTGTTTCAAGGGATCTCTATAAAGTTGTGGGATATGGTGCTAGAAAACTAGAAGGTGAGTTTTGGGGCAAACAGGAACTCCTGGATCTTGATGAACTTTCTGTGAAATTCCTTATAACACAAACTAATTATTCTGAAGGATCAAGGTAAACCGGAATTGAGTGTGGGCATGTGTCTGTTAGTTGTTCCTTTGTTATCCAGATTCCATTTTAACATATTAACTCTCCTTTGCAAAGTCAGTTCTTGTAAGCAGAGCACTAACAGTTATTATCTCTGTCTAACCTACTTTACCAATTTTAAGTCACCGCCTCCCTCCAGGGCAGCCCTGTCCTTTGGGGCCTTGGTTTCATTGTGTCTCTTGAGTACTTGGAGGCCTGAAGACTGTGTCTCCTTCTGTTCTGTGTCCCTTCAGTTTCTGCCTCAGTGTCTTGCATAGATAAGCTACTCCAAACATTTGAGTTGAATTAGTGAGTGAGCAAATGAAATGAATGAAGCCATCAGTCAAATCAAAATGCTACTCACACAGGCACCCCAGGGCTTGGCTTCTGCACGTGTCAGGATTAAGAAATTCAGAAGTTAGTGCTAGGGAGCTCAGTCAGACCATAGATACTGTGGCTTGAATAACAAGGGGATGCAAACACTTTCCTCTTCTCATAAATCTCCTAAATCAGCTTTGTCTGTATGGAGAGCAGGGCCCCTGTGTGGTGGTAGCAAACGAGGAGAGGCCCAAAGGGCTGACTGGGGACACTGTCTCCATGAACACTACCCAGTGCTAAGTCTGCAGAATATTTAAATAAGGGGTTAATTTATAAAGTGAGCTACAGGAAAGTTTCCAGGGTTGTTGTGTCTGTGCCTCATAAATCGGCACAAATTGAATCTAGCTTTCTGTGCCCGTCAGCTCCCAAGTAAACCAGAATTTATTGAGAGGTGTGTAGGTTACCATCCAAAGAAACATAGTAAATGAGAAAAATGGATCCTCAAGAGGTCTGTAAACAAGGTACAAAGACTGGCAGATACAACAAGGGCCCCGGAATGTAAAATCCCTTCATTGCCAAGTATTCAGGAGTGCAGTCTAATTTTTCATAGATGCCAGTCTCAGTCAACAGAATCCTTGCTTTATTTTTTTGAAACTTCCACTGACTTTTTGTAAAAAAAAAAAAAAAAAAAAAAATTATTTATGTCAGAGGAGTGTGGAGAGAAAACCAACTAAAAACTAAAAACAGCATCACTCTGGCACTTATGATGCCAGGGACTGAACTCAGGCTTGAGTCCAATGCTTGAGAGTCTAGTGCTCTGTGTCCCGCCTTGCATGCCACTTCCCTCTGACTTTTTGAAGGACTGAAGTTTTTGTTCTTTGTAGAGAGTTGTGGTTCACAGGATACAAAGAGTCTGACAACAGATTCTGTATATGTTTTGAGTAATTTGTCTAGAACCAAGAGTATTATGCAATTTATAAATAAAGAGCTTTTTGTGGGGGCAGATGGTGGTGTATTTGGTAAAGCACAATTGCTGCAATGTGCAGGGACCCGAGTTCAAGCTCTCAGCCACCACCTGTGGGAGTTGGGGAGAAAGCTTCATGAACTGTGAGATAGGGCTGCAGGTGTCTATCTCCCCACCTCAATTTCTGTATGTCTCTTCTTAATAAATAGATGAAATATTTTAAAAATATAAAGCTTTCCTTTTTGTTAGTACAATGACTGTATGCAGTAACCATGTACATATACCTCATTAATTCATACAATCACTATAGCTGCTTGTGGTTACGGAGGGCCTGTCATGAACTCGACATGGTACTGAGGATTTGTACAAACTTTATTTCTAGTCTTTACAGCACAGCTAGAGATTATCGTCAATGTTTCCATTTTATAGAGAAAAAGAATGAAGCTCCAAAAAATGAAATATAGACATCTATTGATAGCATATGGAATTGAATCTAGTTTATTTCACTCAAAAACTTTAAAAGAAAAAATCCAGCACTGTCTTTTATCATCACAGGGCCTTAGAAAACAAGTGCCAGCTTTCTTATATAAAGTATCTTTGCCTAGCCAAGTTATCTAATCTTTCAGTCTGGCTATGTCATTTAACTATATCAAAGTGATATGCAGAATGGCCACATAGTAAACAAAGTGTTAAATCCACATAGTAGTAATAGTGAACTCCCCTTAAAGATAGGGAACAATAAAGATCATGCTTAGGAAATGTTCAAATAAAATTAGAACCAGGTGGTCGTATACTTAGAGGGCACATATTATCATGTATGTGGACCTGGGTTCAAGCCCCCAGTCCCCACTGCAACTGAGAAGTTTCACCAGCAGTGGAACAGTGCTTCAGGTTTCGTTGCTTCTCTCTTCCTCTCTCTCTCTCTGTCTCACCTTCTATCAAAAGAAAAATGGGGGGATGGCTGCTGAGAGCAGTGGAGTTGTTGTTCAAGGACTGAGCCCCAGCAATAGCCTTGACAAAAATAAATTAATACAGCATAATACAATACAAATTTATTATTTATTTACTTATTTACTTTTGCCTCTAGGGTTATCATTGGGACTTGGTGTCAGCACTATGAATCCACTGCTCCTCAGTCTTTTTTTTTTTTTTTTTAATTTTTTGGATAGGACAAAGAGAAATTGAGAGAGGAGGGGGAGATAGAAAGGGAGAGAGAAAGATAGACACCTGCAGACCTGCTTCACTGCTTGTGTAGAGCCAGGGGCTCAAACTGGTATCCTTGTGTGGGTACTTAGCGCTTGTAGAATGTATGTGTGCTTAACCCAGTGTGCTACCACCCAACCCCCACAAATTTATTTTTTAATTTTTAATTTATTCCAGTATTTTCAGAAGTGGGTGAGACATTAATTCCTTCGTTTCCTTTAAAATAAATTGTTCATGATCATGCTTATGATGCAGTTTTTGTTGAAGAGAAAGCAGAGTTTTGCTGGACATACTTCAAAATCAAAGAGAACACTTAAGAATGTTCTCACAGTGAAAACATGCAGTTTGTCTTAGGACCTTACAGAAGTTCTATTGACTTGACCCTTTATTATGACTGCATTTTTAGTGGAAGAAACAGGGAAGTTGGGAGTCCAGCAATAGCACAGCAGGTTAAACGCAAGTGCGCTAAGTGCAAGGACAGGCATAAGGATCACCGTTCAAGCCTCCGGCCCCCCACCTACAGGGGAGTTCCTTCACAGGCAGTGAAGCAGGTCTGCAGGTGTCTATCTTTCTCTCCCCTTCTGTCTTCCCCTCCTCTCTCCATTTCTCTCTGTCCTATCTAACAATGACGACATCAATAACAACAACAATAATAACTACAACAACAATAAAAAACAAGGGCAACAAAAAGGAAAATAAATAATTTTTTTTTTTAAAAAGAAAGAAACAGAGAAGTTAAGTGACTTGTCTAAGAATACATAGCAGTTATGGAATTTACCCTTCCCTGTGTTGAACTTATGTAGACATGGGTAAACTGGACTAGAGGGAGACACTAAACTGGAAAAATAAAAAAGATGTTTTGCCAAAATATGTCCAGCAGATACTCAGAAAATTCTCCTAGGCCTTTATTAGTAGGGAAAGATTCAAAATTCAAACCTTGGAGAATTCAATATGCCAAACTCTTTTATGATTTTTCCTGAAGATGGAGACCTCAGTTATATTCTTAGATATATTTAAGATGAATAAGAACACAAAATGATGTTACTCCCTATGCTGCTACTTCTTCAGAGCCTTGCTATTCTTGTTCCTTTCCATGTATTTCAACTACAAAACACACTGTGACATGAAAATAGTGTATTCAGATTGTTCTATTGATTTTGTTAAGAAAGTGACCTTGTATACACACAGGAAAATGGAGAGATATATACAGCTTGTCCACCTCAATGGAAGGCTGTGAGGACAACAGCAGATAACATGTATGAGTTTCACACCTAGGCCTCCTCTTCTTTTGCATAGACTATAATGCCCAGGAAAGGCTTCTTGTCACAGGTGCCTGGCTATTCCAGAATCCCTGCCAGGGAGCAGAGTGGAGGGCTGAAATCAGGTGCTCCATTTGCAAAACCTGACACAGATCAGAGAGAGGGTAATCTCTCTGCAACTTGGACAGTGGCTTTTACCATAAAGGCCCACCAACTACCCCTTGCTGTGATTTACAAGTTACAGGAAGGTTGCAAGGGCAGAGAGGGAATGGGTGCTGCTGAACTCCATCATTGTACTTGAGCCTTCCTAATGCAGCATTTATTTAGTTCTGGAAAACACCCTTTGGGTGGCTGGTGTTAGGCCATTTGCCAGGTATTAGAAGTAAGCTTCAGGGCTCCTGGAGCTGGCAGATGGCAAGTGGCGAAGCTAAAGCTGGGATATGGGGTTCCTGATCTAAATTCAGGTCTACCTAATTATTCTATACATCCAAAGCTCCTGTGGTTTGGATTCTTAGTCACACAGCTGAGATGAAAGAGAATTTCTTAGTTTAAGGAACCTGGCAGTAGGGTGGACCTTTGCCAAGAACACGTTTTTCCTCAAGTAAGGGGTTAGCAGAAAGATATGAAAGGTCGAAGGTGAAGTGCAGTAGAAGAAAGAATGGGGAGGTGGGGTTGTTCTCCAGAATGTAGAAGCTGCTGTTTCATCCCACACAATAGAAACCAGAGTACAGATTATATTTAACAAGAAGTTCCAGAATCTCAAATTACACTGTGCTACTTAGATATGGGTGAGGGGAGAGAAGAGGGAGGAGGAGGAGAAAAAAAGGATGTGGAAACTTAAAAATGGTTAGCTGTATGTAAATGGCTTCTGTTAGAACTGCTAGGCTGAACCGGAAGACTTGAGCTGTGTAAAATGTCACTTGCTCTTATCACGGTTCATGGAGATTACCTTTCAATGCGAGTTTCATTTTCATTTCTTCCAACACATGGAGAAGAGAGCGAGGCACTGACTCCTTTATGTCCTAGTCCTCCCCAGCAACTTGCTTCTGCCTCTGTGTTTTGTGTCATTTTGTATGATATTGCATCAAGGCAATTCACGACAGCAGTTGAACCAAAAGCAATTTAAGTCAAAAATGGACAAATATGGATGTCATTTATAAGGCTTGTTCACAGGCCTTTGACATCACTCAAAGCCTGAATACTTCTCTAGAGTGAGACACATTTTCTTTTCCACCAACAGGAGATTGGAGATTTAATACAAACCACTTAGTGAGGCATCTGCAGTGTTCTCTCTGAGAAACTATTTCTTGGGAAAGCAAGTATGAAAAGAGAAAGAGCAAGGGAAAAAAAGATGGAATGATTAAAAACCAAAGTAAGGGGCCTGGTGGTGGCAAACCTTATAGAGCGCACACAGTATTGTACAAGAAGAGATATGTTGAAACCCCTGGCCCCTACCTGCGCAAAGGAAGTTTCACCAGCTAAGGAGTAGTGCTGCAGGTATCTCTCTTTCTCCCTGTCTCTCTCCTTCTTTCTCTCACTTCAAATCAAAATAGAAAGAAATAAAATGGTCACTGAGAACTGTGTGGAGTTGTGTAGGCACTGAGTACCAGTGATAAATAACACTGGTGGCAAATAAAAGAAAAGAAAGAGGAAGAAAGGAAGGAAGGAAGGAAGGAAGGAAGGAAAAGGATAAAGCCAAAGTTAATTTCCAAGGTAAATTTATATTTGTTATTTTGATTTGTTTACACTAATAATATGGAAAGACTTTAAGATGGGGTTACACCTTGTCTGTTTCCTAGAGTGGTCATATTCCACCCTTGCATCTTCCTAGAGAAATCTGAAGGCTATGTTTAAGCCTGTTGGTTTGGTACTGATTCTCATGAAAAGACTGACAAGATTCTCTTCAGAGAAACTGTGCAGATCACCAAGGATAAGAAATGGATGCACTATATGTGCATAGCTGAGCTCCTTTGCCTCCCTCCTTGGGTTAATAGGTTTTAATATTTTGCAATCGATATTTCTTAAGGCTATTAACTCAGTTTCCTCCCAGATTGCTAGTGTCTGTTTATTTTCTCATATTAATTTCTCTGAATTCTCAATTTTAGGAGGGGATAGGGAGGATAAGTCTGGGTTGAGGAAGGAACATCAATGTTATATGTATAATCTGTATCCCTAGCTCATATTCCTGCCAAGGGACATGTTTAGTTGGGGGCAAAAACTGGAACAAAGAAAGAGTTGGGGACACCTTGATGAACTCAACTCCCATATCAGGAAGTCTCCACCTCTACCCCAGACTCCAGAGATCAGTTCTCCAATTACTTTTGCTTCCAGGCTGCTAGAAGTGATCTGCTATCCCCAGGCACTAGCTAAGCCTCAAGGCAAATCAGAGCAGCCAGCCTCAGTTTTTGTCTTCCTATTATTAGCACTTAATAACTGTGTGACTTGGGAAAGCTCCTCCATTTTCCTGGCCCTGACCCTTCATTTTCTTCCCTTTTGGAGCCTCAGTGTCTTCATCTTCTAGTAGAGTTAATAAGTTACTGAATATTTGGAAGTATGAGAAAGTGGCACATGTAAACATGTCTTACAAATCCAGTTGTATGTAAAAGTAAACTGTGATCATGATGGGATAGAGGAAAGCCACTATCCTTAGTGCCTCCCAGCTGGTCCTGAGTGAGTGTCTATGACATAATTTTTTAAATAAAATAATTGTCATTGCTAATCTATACATTCTAACTCTGTGACATCAGTCTTGAACTTTGTTTTGTATGCACCTTATTTTGCTCACATCATCATTATAATGAAGAGTGTTGTGCAGAATCTGTGAGAGAGGACATAAGGTTCAGCACATAGCAAAGAGTTAGTAAGTCTTTGGCTGACTAATAACCCTTCATAGAAGCAACACACATGAGCAGTGTGTTTGTGCAGTATGGTTATAACAAAGAGGGATGGTAATATGCTACCACTGCCACGTGAGATTTACCACAATATATCTGCAGAGCTGGTGGCTTTTTTTTTTTTTTTTTCTTACCAGAACACTGATCAGCTCTGGTTTATGGTGGTGCTGGGGTTTGAAGCTGGGACTTCAGAGCCTCGGGCATGAGAATCTCTTTGCATAACCATTATGTTATCTACCTTCATCCACTGGTGGCTTAATTAGATTTTTTCTATCACCATTAGTATGGAATTCTGTACAACAAATTGATAAAAGTTGTCTATGGTAGTACTTCCCAGTCTGTAATGTGACTACAAATCCAGGATCTTGCTAAATGCAGATTCTGGTGCAGTTTGATTATTTACAAGCTCATGAGCTCCTAGGTAAGCCAATGTTGCTGGGCCACGGGCCACACTCTGAGTAGTTAAAAATCTAGATACAGTTCTCAATATTGTAAGAATTGCCTGCTAGGGAACCTTATGGAAATTTCTAGAGGCTTCTGGCATCTACTAAGCAGGGCTCCTAAATCCACCCTTTGATGCCATAGTTCAATACAGAAAATCATCACACTTGTTCTGGTTACATTTACCAGTGCCAGCAGACATTCATGTCAGTGAAAAACCTATTAGCAATAATCTGAATCTGGACTCCACACAGCCATGTACAGTAACACATTACTAAATCCCTCAGAAATGTAAGGACCTTCTAACTCAAGGGAAGACTGTGTCATGCTTTGTTCAGAACTTACCAAGATTTGGTTGCCTTCTTGGAAAAATCATGTGGAACCTCTTACAGTAGTTGAGTCATTGCAATATGGGGTTTGTTTACATGTATAGTTGCTTTACTCATGATGATTAAATGGAAATGCATTAGAAATGCCACCTGCCATGAGAACACATTCTTTTTTTATTTGCCTCCGGGGTTATTGCTGGGGTTCAGTGCCTGTACCATGAATCCACTGCTCCTGGAGACCATTTTTTCCCCTTTTGTTGCCCTTGTTGTTGTATCATTGTTGTGGTTATTACTACTGTTGTTGTTGCTGCTGTCATTGGATAGGACAGAGAGAAATCAAGAGAGGAGGGGAGACAGAGACAAGAGAGGAGAGGAGAGAAAGACACGTGCAGACCTGCTTCACCACCTGTGAAGCAACTCCCCTGCAGGTGGGGAGCCAGGGGCTCGAACCGGAATCCTTATACTGGTCTTTATACTTCATACCATGTCTGCTTAACCTGCTGCACTACTGCCTGACTCCTGAGAACGACTTCTGTTCAGATCCAAATGTGCATTGTTTTTATCATGTTGGCAGCTGGTACTGACTGAAATAAGAGTATCTGCATCGTAGAAACTGACAAATGTTACCAATAGTAGTGTGTGTTATTTGTGTAGGTGTGTGTATGTTTCCAGATATTGGCAGACCAATATAATACTCTCTGTGTAAAAGTACATTTAGCTCTTATTTTAAAATGTCAAATGTAAAGGAAACATGCCAACAAAATTCTGGTGAATTTTCATTAATGTTTTTTGAATTCAAATCTGTGTTTATGAACATTTGATTCTTTCATTTTGGACTTGCTTAAGCAGTTACCTTTTCAAACGCATATCATTTTATTATAAATCATTTATTTTGTAGTTGAGACACTATGTTAATTTTTTTAATTGTGTATGTAGGTAGGTTATGTCATTTCAGGACCTTAAGAATATGTTGGAATATATTTCCTTTAAAATGAAGGTCTTGGGTTGCTGGCATTGAGTAGCTCTGATCTAATTATCTACTGGACAGGACCCGTAGATCTGTGGGGGACCCTGCTTTTCTCTTACGGAGGAGTCATGTCATAAAGTCAAGTCAAGTTGTAATCAGCATCTTCCCTTCAAGTGAGCTTTAATCTGGGATTGAAGTGAACAGCAGTGTGTCTTATAAACTTATCCTAGAGGAGTTCATTCTAAAAGGATTTAGTAGCACTGGAGTGGAGGAGGATGTAGAGGGGGTCATGCTAGTTGGAAATATAGAATCTTAGATAGATAGATGTACACAGCATATAAGGAAGGATGCAGACTGGTTTAAAAGAAAGTTTTCACCATACAAGAAAGAAATGTGGAGTAGGAACCTAATTTAGCAAAATGTGCATGTGTGTGTGTATATACAACACACACACACACACACACACACACATCACATCACATACATAACACCCACAGGGGATTGGCCAGTGGATATCATAAAAACTGCCAGTGGAGGCAGTTTTTACCAAGGCTGGCTATTTTACCACAGCCTTCTTTTAGGAACGAAATTGCTACAGACATTGCACTAATGTTTAGGCCTTTGCTTTTGGCAATCATTCCTCTTTTTATTTTATTTATTTATTTTATTTGGCACCATAGAAATATTTCCATAAATAGTGCATTTAATGGACTGTGTTACTTTATTACTGTCAACTACCTTAACAGTAGAGGAAAATTCAATAAACACAAAAGCCAAGATCAGAACATACAGGCTCTCAGTCTTCCATCATTCATGAACCTGAACCTTTATGTCACATAAGCCTTCTGTTTCCTCACCTGTGAAACCCTTAGCTATGGTATATATGGGGTGGGGTAGGGGATGGGGGCACCCAGTTCAGTGCTTAATTGACCATAGACAGACATTTGAATTGAGAACATGCTTTTTTTGTTTGTTTGCTTTTATTTTTTGATGGTTTATTTGCTTTTATTTTTTGATGGTGACAATTGGGGGACTTACTGAGGTCAGAGACTCCTTCCTACATCACTGAGATGTGAACACCCCCTCAGTGGCTGAGGTTTCTCCAAACTCTGGACATTCATCGCCTTCACAAACAACAACTCTCCCAGTGATATGAAATGTTTTGATTCTTTGCCATGAGAATAATTGGAAGTCACTTGCTCAGCTTGAGCCGGGACTCAAGCATAAAGGAGGAAGTAAAAATAAAAAGGCATAAATATGTGAGAAAGTTAGCAAATCAAAGTAATTTGAAGAGCAAAATAATTCATCCCCTCTCTGTGGCTCAGCGTGGATGCAAATGATATATCATTAAGTGAGTCCCCAATACAAAGGCAGCCAGCATAACTGTTGCATCAAATATGTAGTCAGAGCCAAGAGCAATTTTTTATTATGTTTTTTATAAGTTTGATTTACTAACCTTCAGTGCAATCTCTATTTTTAGAGGCTGCTTCATATTTTAAAATTTGTTTTCTCTCAAACACTGCATCCTTACTAGGGTTTCAGCTGTCCACTCAGTTCCTAATGACAGAGCACCACTGAAAAGCATAATTACATTTCCTAATTATGTGTAATTAGGCAAAACCCAGATGATGTATTCAGTGTGCTCTCAGAATAGCCAGGGGTCAAGGACTGTTGGAATTCAGCAACATTTTTATAAATAAACCGGTGCGTTATTTAACGTTGAGGTCCAAGGTGGTGCTGGGTGCCTTGTAAACCAATATAATAGTTGAAATATATAACATTCATGTATTCGGCCAAGTAAAACTATAATTGATTCCCTACCTCCTACCCCTCCCATTCATTTTCTCTCTTCCTCTCTCTCTCTTTTCTCTCTCTTTTAAACCAGGGCTTAGATGTGCTATTCTTAGCCCAAGAGAGACCCTCTAAACTCAAAACCATAAAGTTCTGTTCACTGACAGCCTAAGTGATATTTATTTTTTCAAAGCCTAATCCTTTTGAAACATGGAGAAATAAATAGATCCTCTTATCTACCATATGCCTAGGATGGAAAATAAATTCTTATTTTTCTGGCAGCACGGTACCAGTGGGCTACAGTGAATAATTTGGGCAGTCTCACTGAAGAGAATAGGGAAGCCTTCTCTATTACCAGTGATAATTATGAATCTCATAACAGACAACATCCCGAGCCCGAACATCAATCAGGGAAGATAAACAATGGGAAATGAGAGGTATACAAAAGGGAAAATGGCAGCAGCACATATGGAGGGAAAGACCACAGAATTCTGGCAAGGTTATAAATCACAGAGTCAAATCTTTTCCATGCAATTAATATCCTCAAATTAAAACATATATTTTTTTTTAAAGAAAAAAATTCTCACAGATTTAGCTAGCCAATGGGATAAAGCTGCCTTACGAGATTCATCCAGGGACCCCAGAGCCTCTCTGTGACTTAAGTTCTTGTGTCTCCCTGGCTGGAGTTGGCCATGACACTGGCTAATGATGTCACCATGTGAGCTGACCTCATGATCTCACTTCAGCTCACCGGGGGCCATGCAACCAGAGATCAGAGCCAGTAGTGGCTGTCTGTTCAAACCATCACCATTGACAGAACAACAAAGGCTGACCTATTGAGGCAGGAAATCTAGCTTCTATCAGCCTAAAGGACATTTTCCCACAGCCCAGTAAAGTGCTTGGCCAAGCCACCAACAAGTGAGAAACCTTCATGCGCAAAGATCTTCATCCCCTATTTAAGAGTTCACCTGCATGCAGTTTTTTTTTTCCTTTTTAATTTTTGTAAATAATTATTAACAAGAGAAAGAAAAAGTAAACCAGAGCACCACTTTGGCATATATGGTGTGGAAATCTTAACTCAGGACCTCACGTATGAAAGTCCTATGCTGTATTGTTATGCCATGTTCCTGGGCTTTGAAAACTTTTCCTTCCTTCCTTCCTTCCTTCCTTCCTTCCTTCCTTCCTTCCTTCTTTCCTTCTTTCTTTCTTTCCTTCTTTCCTTCCTACCTTCTTCTTTTTTTTCCCTCTCCTTTCTCTAGGGTTATTGCTGGGGCTCTGTGCTAGCATTATTAATCTGCAGCTCCTAGCAGCCATTTTTCCCATTTTATTGGATAGGACAGAGAGAAATTGAGAGAGGAAGGGGAGATAGAGAGAGGGAGAGAAAGATAGACACTTGCAGACCTGCTTCACCACTTGTGAAGCATCCCTGCTACAAGTGGGGATAGAGGAGGTCAAGCCCATATCCTTGTGTGGGTCCTTGCACTTAGTACTATGTGCTAATTAGCTGGATGTGTCACCTCTAACCCCCCATTGAACACTTATCTTGCTATCATGTCCTATAAAGTTCCAAGGACCTTGATTGGACTTTTTTTTTTAACCCAAGAGTTCTAACCTCACTAGTCCAGGCACTTTATATTCAGAAAGAGAAAGAAGTCATACTTCCAGACCATAGATCCTCTTATCTTGTGCTGGGGCTCAAAACTGAGTCATGTGCATGACAAGAAACTCACCCTACCTGGTAGGCTATCTTTCTGGTGTTCAGTGCACTTCTTTGACTGACAACAACAATATTAATAATAGCACCCATTTATAATAATAAGAAAACATTTTGTTTTCACTGGCTATAATTGCTCTGGGCTGACTTTTTATGGAGAAAAAGGAGCCCTCTTATACGGTTGATGTGAACGTAAATTGATCCAATGAGATTTCTACTTCTTACTCAGTATGAGGACTATCCAGAATGAGGAATTTCACAGAACACATCCTTTACCAATCAGAATCGAAACACAATCCCATCATCCCAACTCCCTTTTTGAGAAATGGGCCAGTGGTTTGAGTCAATTGTCAAGTATGTCCTAAAAACTACAAAATGTGCTCATGCACTTTGGTTTTATAGGCTTAATATAATATTCTATAAATCATAATTTTAAAGGAATGTGTAATTCCCCCCCACCCACACACACACATACACAAAAGGGTTTCCTATGCCATATAATTTACTGAGTGTAGCTTTGATGTGTTGTAGCCCATAATTTATAGTCAGCCTCCACAAGGCAAAAAATAACTCCAAGCTGCTATTAAGTAAGTAATGGACAAGGTAGCTAATATTCCTGGAAGGATGACCTTCCAGACTCTCATTTTAAGTGACAAAATGGTTGAAGGTTGAGATGTGGAGTCCTGTACTAATTTAACTGAATTTCAGAGAATCAAGAAAGGACATTATGAACTGGCATATCTGGGTGGAAAGGACATGGAGCTGAGAGTGACTGTTCACCATGTACATTTTAATGACTCTGCTTCATTTTCCCAATTTAATAATAATGGGTTTATGGTTAATTGCATCACCTTTTTTTCCCCATTAAGAATCATTTAAGGGGCCCAGGGATAGCTCATCTGGTAGAATGTGCACATACGGACCTGCATTTTGAGCCCATTGCCCACCATATGGGAACACCATGTAAAAAGGCTAGATTTATGAGCAGTGAAGTACTGCTGTGGTGTCTTTCCTCTCTCTATCCTCTCTCTCTCACACACACACACACACATACACACACACTGTCTAAAAAAAAAAAGGAAAAGAAAAAGTAAAAGAGAGGGTGGGGGGCGGGAAGAGGAATTCTCTACTGGAGTCATGCAGGCATGGAGCCCCAACAATAGCCTTGGCAGCAAAAAAAGAAAAAGTTATTTGGAAGAGATGTTCTAGTCCAGCATGACCAGTTCAGAGAAGGTGGTCTGTACAGCATGACTGTGAAACAATGACTAACTACAAAAGGAGGCCTTGGAATCAGGCAAAACAGGCTAAATTCAAACTGGTATCAGAGGTTATATGATCACTGGAAGAGTTCTTTTTGGTTTTGAAATAAATTTCAGTTTTATTTATTGTATTGTCAGAAAATCTGAACAATGACCGGGGGCTTGAACCTGGGTCCTTGCACAATGTAACATGTGCACTCAACCAGGTGTGCCACCACCTGGTCCCATGACATATTTTTTTCTAAGCAAAAATACATCATGACTTTTCTAACAACTAAATATTATGTAGTGCTCATCTGTAACTTCATCCACTTACATTTTTCAGTAGTCAGAGATTAATAATGCTATGTCTCTTCTCAAATTTGGGAGTGTGTGTGTGTGTGTATGTGTGTGTGTGTAAATTTCTTGATCATCATCATCATAATTATTTTTTGTGACTACTCATTGAGTAAGGCACATCTCTTGCCAAGCATGTAGAACCAAGTTTGAGCCCCAGAACCACATGACAGTAGCATGAGAGGAAGTTCCAGTGCTTTATAGTATTTTCCTTTCTTTCTTTCTTTCTTTCTTTCTTTCTTTCTTTCTTTCTTTCTTTCTTTCTTTCTTTCTTTCTTTCTTTCTTTCTTTCTTTCTTTCATTGTCTGTTTCAGTGAAAAAGTGGCCCAGAATGGTGAGGTCATGCATGTGCAAGGGCCCAGCTCAGCAGAAACATGTGTGTGTGTGTGTTTTATTTTAAACCTTGACACTTTAGAAGTTTGCTAATTTATTTTGTAGAAGGTCATCCTTTTGAATTTGTCTGATGTTTTCTGTCTATTTGGACTGAGGCTGTACCTTTTTACTGAGAATACACAGAAGGGAGTGTATCCCTCTTAGTGTATTACATCCGAAGATACATACTGGGTTGTCAGAAAGTCATGACATATTTTTTCTTTTGTTTATTTTTATTATCTTCATTTATTGGGTAGAAATAGTCAGAAATTGAGAGGGTAAGGGAGATAGAGGGGGAGGGAGACAGAGAAACACCTGCAACACTGCTTCACCACTCATAAAACTTTCCCCCTGCAGGCGGGGACCGGGGGCTCGAACCTGGGTCCTTGCGCACTGTAACATGTGTGCTCAACCAGGTGTGCCACCACCTGGTCCTATAACATATTTTCTCTAGGCAAAAATAAGCCATGACTTTTTGGACAACCCAATAGTATCACAATATCACTTCTGGTGTCATTTACATCTATCTCCTGGCTAAAGTGTGTTTGCTGAATTTAGCCACTGAAAGCTACTATTTCCCTCTTTATAATTAATAAATATCTTAGGCAGAGTTCTTAGAGACAGGTTATTCTCAAATTTTCACCCATTATTTTCAGTATTCATCCATAGACCTTGCCATCAGCAACTAAAACTGTGGTATTCTAATGGTGATTTTCTAAGTTCCTCTTTCCTTCTCCATTTACTTATATATATATCCTGTATAGACATTTACTCCTCCATTATGGTTTCATTTATGTAGTTCAGAGGAATATGTATTTTGTTTTCTGTTCATATTTCATTGTTCAGATTGATTCAGCTTTGACTTCTGGGAGTTCTTTCTGGGTGACTCCTGTCTCCTTTCACATGACCTACCCCTACATCAGCATTTCTTATCTGTTGGACACTGTAAGGTGCCACAGGCTCTTATTTTCTTTCCCAGTCCCTATTTTGGAATTAGTGTTTTTTTTCAAGGAGCCCTGGTTCCTTTTATTGGAGAAAGGTACCTACATGCTGGGTGTGCTTATTGCTACTAGGGTATCAATGCTTCTGTGGGCACTCAGTAGACAGTTTAGCCTTATATGTGTGTGCTAATTTATGCACCCACAGATATTTTATGTACCAGTGTGTATTATATATTTAATGTACATATATTAGCATTTTCATCCACAAATAGATTTCTTATTATTTATATATTTCATTATAATAAATTTATACTTTAAATATATATATATATATATATATATATATATCTGCCATTTCTTTTTAAAATATGATATTGTACCTAGCTCCAGTTGAAAACAACTTGGGAAAAGATTATTTAATGATTATAAGTCTCACTTTCCTCTTCTCTAAGAAATATACAAAGTAGCAACCTACCGAGGTTTGGGAGATATATGGTAGATTATAAATACTGGAGATTGTAAAAGAAAATGAGTCTTCTTCACTGTGTCCACATTTCTTCCTTTTTACTTAATATTTTTATTAATTTATTTTTGGATAAAGACAGAGAAATCAAGAGGAAGGAGGATATAGAGAGGTAGAGAGTCAAAGAGACTCCCGCAGCCCTGCTTCACCACTCATGAAGCTTTTCCCCTGCAGGTGGGGACAAGGGGCTTGAACCTGGTCCCTTGCACACTGTAATGTGTGTGCTTAATCAGGTGTGCCACCACCTGGGCCTGTCCACATTTCGTCTATATGATGTGACTCATTGTTTCTTTAAGTTGAAATTCATTTATCTTTTAAAAATATTTTTTTTATTAATTTCTGTTATTGGATAGAGACAGAGAAATTGAGAGGGGTGCGGGAGACAGAGAGAGGGAAGGAGACAGAGACACATGCAGCCCTGCTTCACCACTTGTGAACCTTTTACCCTGCAGATAGGGACCTGGGGCTTGAACCCAGGTCCATGTGCACTGTAATGTGTGCACTTAACCAGGTTCACCACCACCTGGCCCTGAATTCATTTCTCTACCACTCAACTCAGGTTTACCTAGCAATGTGCACTGACTAATGAGATCTTCAGAAAACTGGCATAAGTATAGGTAAGAGAGACATTTAGATATTGGTCCTTGCTCTGTGGTTAGAGCCCTGAAAACACATGAGGAGGTCTGAGGTAATCACCTTGCCTTTACAGATAGCTGCCAACCATCAGAACCATGAATGAGGCCTTTCTAGTCAACCAGCTACAGCCAAATCACCAACCGAAACAGTCTTCAAATACAGGAGAGTCTAGTAGGGATTAGGCAGAGCTCAGTCCATGCACAGAATCACAGAAACACATCCAGTGTGACTTTATTTGTGACAAATGTAATTGTCTTCTCTTTTATGATTATGTTACCATGATACTTCTAATAGTATTTCACCTGGTTAGATAATACATATTTTTGTGGAAGCTACTGAATTACCTTAAGAAACAATAAAAAGTGCCTGTTGGTTTTGCCCACTGAGTTCTGCAGTGGTTTGTTATATAGTAAATGCTAATGAACCAAGAAATCTGAGAGTTAATGCATGACATGAGAATAGTCTCTGTTTTTCTTTACAAAGTAAACTTTCAATATGCTATGTTTTTAGTCATTGGTACTGTTATGGGAGCATTTTCAAGTTCTGTTTGCTCTCAAATAACTTCCCATGCCAAGCTCATTAAATGAACTATATTTTCTAAATCTTAAGACCAATTCTGATATCAACATCTTCAGAAAAAAAAAGAAAAAAAAACAATGTGATGGAGTCAGTCTCATCTTTCACAACTAACTCAAGCAGAAACAGGGCTGGGTCGATAAGAGACTTCAGGTAGAGTAGCTCTGTAAATTCTGGGAATGGAAGGTCCTTTATCTGGTGTTGCCTAAGGGCATGGGAAGTCTGGCCTGGTGTAGAGGGTCTGGAGGGTGCAGAGAAGGAAAGCAGAGGAGAATCCAAATTTAGCCTAATTAACAGATTTGCCTAAGGCTGACCCTGAAGCAAAAAATGAAGTTTAGATCAGCCCTCTCTCCTCCTACCAATGAGGTAATGATGAGGTTGACCCACCAGTTCTCAGTCTCATAGAAGAGACTCCCAAAATAGATGAGAGTTAGACTCTGAGACTTTTTTGTGCTTTGCTTTCTCTGAGATTTTTGTGTTTCTTTTTTCAATACCAAGCAGCTTTAAAGTTTTTTTATTTTATTTTAATGGACATAACATTGGTTTATCATATTATAAGGATTTTAGGGGTATAATTTCACACTAGTATATGTATATAGTACCAAACACACCCACTACCAAAGTTCCAGGAGTATCATATCAGAGTCCCCTTATTTCTTTTCCACCAGTTGCTCTATCCTTTTCCTCACATAACTATCATAGTTTTCATAGAAGAGTCTAAGAGTCAGGGATGATTTATTTGTTTTGGTTTTTTGCAAGTTTGTTTTTATTATTTGTAGTCTACATGTGAATAAAAACATTCTGAGTTATCTGTCACCTCTACTTATTTTACTTAGCAGAGTCACCATGAGTTTCATCCATGTTTTTTTCCAAAAGAAACACTGCCACCTTTTTTTGTTTATAAGGCAGAATATCCTATTGACTATATTTTATAGCTTCTCTCTTTTTTGTTTGTTATCATCTATCATCTGTATCTATCTATCATTTATCCTGTTGCTAGGACTTTATTACTGTGTGCCTTTTATTACCCCAGGCCAAACTTTTTTAGGTAGAAAGATGCTGAACTATGACTTCATGTTTCAGAAATGTTATCAACTTGTTTTTGAAGCTAGATGTAGTGAACAAATGAAGAAGCTTACATTGTTCCTACCAGATGGAAGAGACCCTTAGAAAGTATAGTAGGAGAAACTCATACTACCAGTATTCCTGTGTGTATATCTATTAAAATACCAAAATAGCAAATACGATTTTTTTAAAGAAGAAAAAGGGGGAGGAAGGAGAGAAAAGAAAATAATACTTAGCCAATGTGTAATCATTTAGACAGCTACCACTGTCAATATTTGACTAGTTCCATTTAAGTTTCTCCACCACGAATGAGTTTATTTAATCTTCCATGGCATTATTGATACCATATTATAGGTGGTGCTATGAAATATATTCACACACACACACACACTAACATTCCCTGTATTTATAGCATAGTCAACTACATTAAACATCAGCTGATATTATCAAGTAATAGCTATCAAGTTATCCAGTAACCAAGTGATAATTCTTAATAGTTTATCCACTTTTTAGTTATTGAGGATAAACATTGTTTAAGCAATGCTATAGTGAATCTCCGGTAGATAAGACTAATGCTTTCCCTCTCTCTTCTACTTAGGACTCCTTAGGGCTGCTCCTTCCTTTAAGTTAACCAAAACCCTGGAATCATCCACCTTCATTGTAATGATGAGCCAATCGATGCCTCTTGTATGGACTCTGGGCTCAATTTGAAAAAGAACCCAATCTTATTGGGACAAACAGCTATTGATATTTCCTTCTCCTGTCTTGTAGCCTTGGCTTCTTTGAACACTGATCAATGTTTGTGTCAATTTGTGGTGTAATCTTGAGTGAGACTTTAAAGTCATACTGGGTCAACACAGAATATTATTGTGATCAATTATTAATATCAACTTTGAATAAAGGATCAGAACAGTCACATACATTCCACATCTCTTAGTATCTCAGTTTGGCCTTTGTGTATTGTTTTCTTTCCCCAGGTAATTCTTGTTTTCAAGATTTTCAAGGACAGTAATGGTCAGCGAAAATCAGATGGCTGACTTTCCAAAAACTTTGCCAAGTAATACTTTAGCTTGAGTTCATTAACAATGTGGATCTCATCCTTAAGCTTGCTAGTTGAGAGATTAAATTCTGTCAGCCCACAGAGAACTCTTTTTGTGATAAATGTAGACTCACAATAATAAAACCCATAGTTAATGCATGAACCAAACATCAAAACAACAATTTTCAGAGAGGATTATTACCACCAAGTAGTTTGAAATACTCCTGTTAACTTGACCAGAAAGAACTGTACCTCCTGATAGGCAGAATTATGAGAATGAACGAAGTAGAAAGACAGATTGGTTGAATTTCGCCTGACAACTCAAAATTCTTGGTTTCCTCAAATGACAACCCTGCAGAGACAAAGCTTTTCTGGTATGGTATGTGCCTGTTATGCACGTGACCATTTCAATTTCTACTACTACAGAGAAATTTTGTGACACTGAAGGAAGTTCCAGTAAAGTGGTATCTCTCTCTCACTCTCTCACCGGAGCACTGATCAGCTCTGGTTTAAGGTGGTGCAGGGGACTGAATTTAGGTCTTTGGGGCCTATGGCATGAAAGTCTCTTTGCATAATCATTATGCTACCTCCCCAGTCCTCTTTCTATCTCTCTATCTGAATGAAAAACAAAGTAATCCAAAGCAATGGCCATGATGTGCCAGGCCCCTGCTCTGCAAAAGCATGATAAAAAAAGCCTGATGCTTTCATAATAAAATTGTATTGTACAGTATTATATGCTCCTCCATTTGAAATTGGGGCTCTTGTCTGTGCTGTTCATTCCTTATTTCACCAAGTTGATCAGTATCAGGTACACAGAGCTACTCAGTAAGTATTTAATGAATCACTGAATCTCAAAATACAAGGTTGACCTTATATACAAATTGATCTGTATCTTCTCAGTGAGGTGACCCTACCAATTATTCTCAATTTATAAACTTTAGAGGGTATATATTACTCAAAATTTTTCTTTCAAAATTCAAGTTATTAACATATCTTCACAAACAATAGGTTATTTTTTAAAATAGTGAAACAATTTCTATTCTTACATTTTATGAAATATTTTTATTTGGGGCTGGGTGATGGTGTACCTAATAGAGTATAGATATAACAGTGTGCAATGACCCAGGTTCAAGCCCAGTTCTCCACTTGCAGAATGGGAAGCTTCACAAGCAGTGAAGCAATGCTGTGTGTCTGTCTGCTGCTATCTGTCTGTTTATCTATCTATCTATCTATCTATCTATCTTCCTAGCTTCCTCTTAATTTCTGTCTCTACCCCAAAAATGAAATAAAATATTAAAAGAAAATGTAAAAAAAAGATATATCTTTCTTTATTTAAATTCTTCATATTTATCTTTAGCATTATCACTAAGACCTTTCAGGAAACCACCTAATGGAGTTTTCCAAAAATTTTCACTTCTTTTCTTCCTTGGATGTTTGAAATATAACTTTTTGAATCCTGAGGAAGACTAGTTATGCAATCAAGGGTGACCCAGGCCAACTACCCTTGTGTTTCTTCAAGGTGACTAGCTATGCTCCCATATGACCATTTTGAATTCATCTTGTTGCTGAAATGTCAGAGTGCAGCTTAGTATACCTCCCAGCCCCAGGACTGTTTAGACAAAGAGAGAAAACATGCCACTGTAACCATCCTCCAAATTATCTCCAGTGACCCAGGCTACTAAATGTCATATTTGGTGCCTCTCTCCTATGCTCAATGGGACTGCCAAGAAGATGTAATACTACATGACTCTTAAGACAATGTGACCAAAAATAATGCAATTTCTGCCTTGTTCATTCTGGGATTACTTGCTTAGAGGGCACTACGTCCTGAGGCTGTTCTTAGTCTTGTGGAGAAATCCTCTTGATGAAGAACTCAAGTTTACAGCCAACAGCCAGAACCAACGTGCCAACATATGTGGGTGCTGTATTTGAAGTTGGATCTCCAGTCCCAGTTGAACCGTCAGATGGTGACAGCCAAAAACACTCCTAAGTGAAACTACCCCTAAATTCTTGTAAGAAGACAAATACTGCTGTTCAAAAATGCTGAATTGGGGGAATTTGTTATTCACCAAAATTAATACAGAATCTATTAGCACCATATATAGAATGCATATTCCAAGAATTTAACAATAAATACTAGTACCTTAATAATTTTCTCTGTGGGAGTCGGGCGGTAGCGCAACAGGTTAAGCGCATGTGGTGCAAAGCGCAAGGACCAGCGGAAGGATCCCGGTTCCAGACCTGGCTCCCCACCTGCAGGAGAGTCGCTTCACAAGCGGTGAAGCAGGTCTGCAGGTGTCTATCTTTCTCTCCCCCTCTGTCTTGCCCTCCTCTCACCATTTCTCTCTGTCCTATCCAACAATGATGACATCAATAACAATAATAACTACTACAATAAAAACAAGGACAACAAAAGGGAATAAATAAATAAATCTAAAAAATAAAAATAATAATAATAATTTTCTCTATAGGAAGACCAGCCACTGGTGCACCTGGTTGAGCACACAGGTTGTAATGCACAAGGACCCAGGTTCAAATTCCCAGTCCCCACCTGGAGAAAAGCTTCACTAGCGATGAAGTATTGCTGCAGGTATCTTTCTATCTCCCTTTCTCTTCTCAAATTCTCTCTGTCCTATCAAATAAATAAATAAATAATTTAAAAATAATAATTTCACTTATTTTCTAAGTTTAAGAATTGCATATGTATGGGTAGAAACTTTTACAAGTAAATTAATGTATTTTTAACCATGAATATATAACTTTCTCAGAAGTTGCTTGTTGCAAACTTCTTTCTCCTTGTGCGTAAAAGACACAACTGAGATGTATCTATAGCTCTGCTCTCTCAAATAACACTTTGCCTAAGATTTATTCAGGCCGTTAGCGTGGCTTTGTTGTTGTTGTCACCAGTGTTATTGCCAGAACTTGGTGTTTGACTGACTCCACTACTCCTGGTGACTGTTTCCTCCTCCTCCTTTTGGTAGAGGATAAGAGGGAGAGAAGTAAAGAGGAAGACAAGAGACAGAGGAGAGATACCTTCAGCACTACTTTATCACTTATGAAGCTGCCCCATTCCCTGTGGGGAATCAAGGGCTCAAATTGTGTACCATACATCTGATTCTTCTTCTTCTAGCGTTTGCCCTTCTTCCATAGCCAGTCAACAGCGTCAGGTTGAAAGCTGTCAGGAGCTGCTTGTTGCTGGCTTTGAAAGTGACTGGGATCCATGTGGATTCAGTCGGCTAGGAAGGATCGTCAGTTTCCCCAATGAATGGGTACTCACGGATGCACCACGAGAAGGCCGATCCAATGCATCCCATACATATGATAATATGTGTGAATTAAACAGCTTACAGATCTGAAGTCCATGTGAGCCACCACCAGTCTCTAGTGTAGGGATTTAAGATTTATAAGATGTTTAATTCAGTGTCACACGTAATAAATTGTAAACATATAAACATGTAGTAAATAGTGGGTAGTATTTCCATTGTTACTTCCATTATTCTAATAAACTTTATTATTTAGTTAATGATGAGAAAAATCTGGAAATCCAGTTTCAGCAAACTTTTTGTAAGTCAGTTTACTAAAATTCCCCTCACTGGTCTCTATACTTTGTGATTCCTTTCAATTCCAAGGCCAAATCTTTGTATGTTCTTCTTATCAAGTATTTTATCCAAAAATGTGTAATCTTTCACCCTTCCCCAGGTGAGTAGGAGGGAAGGGAGATTTCTTCTAAAATAATTTATCATGTGTTCGGAATCTCTGAAAACATGGTGGAATGTAGTCTGCTTTCTGTTCCAAAGCTCAACTGGTAAATGTGTACAGACATCCCAGAGAGGTTTTAGGTGATATGAGATATAGCATAAGCAAGTAAGTTAGTGTAGTAATTCAACAACAAACTTCTTCACTATAGTTTTCAAGTAAAATGAACTATCTCTATCTAAATGAAATGAACTATCTCTATCTAAACTAAAATAAAAGTAAAATGAACTATCTCTATCTAAACTATCTCTATCTAATATCTCTATTGTATGAGGATTCAGAAAAGGCTTTCAGTATTACGCATGCAAGCATATGCCTTTTTTTTTCTCAAGGAATTTCCAGAATATTATATTAAAAAAACAGAAGGGATGAAAAATAAAATTTTTCTGTTGTACCAGAACCTAACCAATATCACCACTTTGCTGTGTTGTCGCTTAGTTTTTCCTCTCAGCATGTGCTGCATTGTTTTTACATAGTAGTGACTCAGTTGAACATTGTATCCTGACACTTTTTCCTCAGCTGAAATTGTAATGCTGAAGGTCAGCAAAATAGCTCATTTAGATATTGCACTGTTTTGCTATGAGATCGATTTGTGAACATTCTCTCTCTCTCTCTCTCTCTCTCTCTCTCAGCATCCAAGGAAACTGCTTCTTTGACTTCTTTCCCTCTCTCTGATTTCTACCTCTCTGTTTCACTCTTTCTAGCTATAAAAAGTTAGCCCAAAGTGGTGAACATTGTTCTCACTACTCTATTGCTTAGGGTGAATTTGCTTAGAATAAAAATTAATTTTCTTTTAGAGAAAATGAAAAGATGGTAGCTTTATTTATTATGTGCATGCAGTCAGTCACAGAACAAACACCCCTTTCTTCTGCAAAATCAAACCCTTAGACACTTTAGCGTTCAAAGTTTGAAATTAACATGAAACAGGTTCTAATTTGGCAATGAATGCAGGAGATAAAAGAAGACTCTCATTTAGATAATATTGGTAGCTTTCTAAAATATTTATTTAGTTAACATTTTACTTCCTGTCTGCTCATCTCTGAAACTGTAACACTTCCCAGAAAGCAGTTTCAGAACTACAGCACTGGGTTAAGATTAGCACCTAATGAAACTGCATTTGCCAATATTTGAACAGCTTTGTTTTCTTAGCAAAATTTTAAGAGTGGACTGTGGGTTTTATTTTCTCAGTGAACCTAAGGGCTTCTCAAATTTGAACTCCATTATTTCACTTAAAGAACCAGCATGAAGTATCTTAAAGTCAGAATTTGTTGATTGACAATCTTCCTAGAAAAATTAGGCAACTGGGGGTGATCCCCCCCCACTTCCAGATTATTGCCTTTGTTCTTACAAGTGTGTTTAAATCTATTTCTGTTAATTTACAATTTGAAAGATGGATAAGGAGCAGAGTTTGAAAAATAGATTACTGTCTTCATTAATACAGGTTTGACCTACAAAGTCTTCACGTACTTAATGATTAAAAACCAAAGTACTAAATAATAAATTATAAGAATTTATAGGAGTCATCATCTTGAAATTAGCTTACTGAATGTTCTTATCATAATAAATCTGAGTGGGTGTCTAATTTAGTGTTAGCTGACTAAAATTATATGTTACAGGCAGAAAAAAAAAACACTTTCATTTGAAGACAAATGCAGTGAGTTTAATCACAGGTGATCTGAAAGGCACCTATCTTTCACTATGTTCACTTCACAGAAACTTTGGTGAAATAGGTTGAATGAAGATCAATTCCAATTTATAAATCTAGCAGACAATAAAATTTCCTTGAGCACCTAGATGATATTTGTGTTAGTACTTCTAGCCCATCAGCTTCCAGAGACTGAACTAACAAAACAGGAAACACAAACCAATATCAAGTCCATGTAGATGGCTCAAGAGTATTTTTGTTTGTTAGATGAAGGTGGTGAAAGATGGGCACTGCCTTTTCCTTCTTGAGTGTTTACTTCTGTCATGTAGTGTGCATCAGTGAAAGGCATTTTCACCTACACATCCTGTAATAAGAAAGTAGCCCAGATGATATAGGAAAAATCAGGGCTGGCTCCTTACCTTCAGTTACTTCACTATTTCTTATGAAACATAGAGTTGGGAACAAATATCAGTAACAAAATGAACTTTGTACAGAGAAAAATAGTTACATAGACAATGTTCCCATAAGGGAAGTGAATTTATCGTCAGTGGGCAAAGCAGGTACCAAGGCCAAGGTATCGGGAAAATATTCTGGCCAATAAACCAGCATGTGAGAGCTGTGAAGGGGGGGGAAGATCTCTCTCTCTCTCTCTCTCTCTTTCTCTCTGTATGTATGTATGTATGTATATGTATGTATGTATGTATAAGGATCCCTGGCAGTGCTCTGATTTGTTTTTGACTCAAAAGAGTAAAATATAAGTAAGTCTTAAAAAAAGAAAAATAACGTGTTGTCGGTCACTAAAACTGGTATTGGTGCACAAAGGACCACAACAGAGTGATAGACAATACTGTTAATGAAATAAGTGGGACCCCTTTATAAAAAGCCTTGCAATAGACCAGGACTTTGTTTATAGACAATTCGAGTCACTCACTGAAGGCCTAATCTGGACTGTAGTTACTTCATACGGTGGCAGACAAAAACCAGTTCTTTTCCAAGTACCACAAGAAACTGGCATGTAATTCAGTGGTATTTTTAGTTTTACACACTTAAGTCATTGACCTCAAATATGCAGAGTTTTCACAAATTAAAAAAAAGAAAATATAAACTTTCTAATAGAAAAATTGATAAAGTCAACAAACAGGAAATTCACTAAAGAAAATAGAGGAGAAGCCTGTGACTTATTTCAAATTCATGGAAATGGAAAAGAAACAGCAGAGTACTGTTTTGCATCACGATATTGACAAAAGTCAAGAGAACAGATAGGTTCCATATTGGTGGAGAGTCCACAGTATAAAAAGCATATGAAAAAGTAAAGTTGTCTCAAATCTAGTCTGGAAGAGAACCTTTTTGCATGATGTAATTCACAGTCTCATTCCCGATAAATTGCTTAAGCAATTTTCTGATAAACTTTAATGGGATTAAGACTTGTTCTGAAAAATTGGCCACCCATCTTCCCAGCTGTCAGTCAGGAGTCTAGCAACTTTAAACCAAATGTTCCTTTCCTTTTGTATATAACCTAACATTGCCTATCTTATCACTCCATTTCCCTATAAAATGTCTCTACCAAGAGGGAATCTTTGAATTGATCTCCTAGAGGCCCTTTCCTTTAGAGCTAAAAATTTCAATAAAACTTTGACTCATGCTCATAACTAATCTTTCTAAAAAGTTTTCCTTGACAGGGAAAACACACACACACACACACACACACACACACACACACACACACACACACACTATAACTAGAATAAATTGTTCTGGAATCATTTTGGAGAGCAAGTGGGCAGTTTCAACTGCAAGTTAACATGACTTTTCATTGAGCAATTTTATTGTGACCTAAGAAAATTTTAAATACATACTCGAATTAATGTCTCCCAATTAGAATTAATTAAGGATAACACAGACATGCATGTATACATATTAATTCTGTGAAATCTGAATACATATCTATAGGTAAGGTTTGAATCATAGGTTTTTGAACATTCTAAGTACTGTACAACAAAAATAGAGACATCTTTAAGTGTACATGCTATAGTATTTATGCATATACATTTGTGCACATGTGCATGTATACAAAGGAAGTAGCAACCCACAAGAAAATTCTGAGTGAAAAAAAGCAAATTGCACAACAGTATGTGTCCTCTAGGAGATTGCTTTCAAGGAAGACTGTATATATGCTGAATATTTTTGTGTATATTTGTATAGATTTATAAAGTGATCACAGGATCACAGCGATTCTTAGTAGCTGTTAAGAATAATCACTCTAACAAGAAGCATTAGAGTTGAGATTTGTGGAGGAAGGAACTGTATTTTAAAGGTAGCTTTGCTCTGCTTTAAATGTCCCACCCCCATTCAAGTTATACAATTTTTTAAATAGAAAAGATCAAAGGGCAAAGGTCTAAACGGCACAAATATAATTGATAAAGTGGTGCCTTCAGACAGGGTTCTACTACATGCTTTACCAAGGCCAGCCTAGCAGAGAGAAAGCACAAGGAAATGGCCTGATAATCAGCTGAACTGATTTCAACTGTTTGCTTCCCAGCACAAAGCTGGAGCTGAGCACAGCGAAGGGAAGTAAAAAAGCAACAATGAATTTGATGTTTTTTTTTTTTTGCCCCCTGCTGATTTTCCCCGCTTCCTACTCCCCAGCAATTTCTAATTAATTAGAAGAGGGATGCCTTCCAGAAAAGAGCAGGCATACCTCTGGGAATCTCACCAGGAAGAAGTGGGTCTTGTGGTGGAAAGAAAAGCTTTTTTTTTTAAGTATTAAAAATTAATTAAAAATGAAATGTTAAAGCTTGATTCTTATCATTAACACCTATTCCAAATATTTGTTGTTTTTGGTAAAAGTTCTCATTCTTTCTGTGCCTATCAATTCAATTTTAGGAACACCAAAGTGAGCTTTGTGGGGGAAAATAGATGCATAAACAAGGTACCCAAGGGAAAATAACTTAACGTAGGATGTTTTGTGTGTCCATACTTAAATTTCATGATCCTTAGTAATTCTTTTGGGTTGGGAGAAGTAACAGTAATGCCATACTAAAAATATGTCCATGGTTGTGTGTCAGAAAATATAACCACAAGCATGCAAAACTTGATGGTTATTGTTGGTTAGTTCTAAGAGTCACAGATAGTTGTTTTCAGAGGGATAAAACAACAGCATGAGGAAAATTTAATGTGATGCAACATTGAAAATTTTCTTGTTGCTGTTTTAAAGATAGTATGTTCATCTCTTGTTTTCACTTGTTTATAAACAGGTGGTCTCCAAGTAAACACACTTTTCTCTTAAAAGGAATCATGTGGTTCATGCATTTGGTGACAAGACCTGACAGCTATAGGAGATAGTGCTTATGATTTAAATAAATAGTATTTTCATGAGTAAACTTTTTAGTTCTCAAAAGAGAAATTGTAATGAATTTCCAGCTACATGTTAACACTTTTCACAAATGTGAAAGTTTATATTGAAACTGTAAGGAATTCTACATGTAGATTTTATCAGTGTAAAGGTTTTACTGTGAGAAATTTCTGTCAAATATTTATATATATATTGCACTATTATTTCTGTTATACTATTTGAGCGAAATGTCAATGCCACAATAGTAGATATTTGCAAATCAGTGGATGGATAGATGCATGAAGAAATGAGTTAAGAAAAAATTAATGCTGGCCTACTTTTATGAAAAAAAAAAATTTCCACACTCCACACTTCGTGCCCTTCACTTACCGCTATTTAGTTGCTTATCATCTGAGAGAAAGATAGACACCTGCAGACCTGCTTCACCACTTGTGAAGCAATCCCCATGCAGGTGGGAGCCAGGAGTTGGAACTGGGATCCTTACTCAGATCCTTGCGCTTCATACCATGTGCACTTAACCCGCTGGGCTACCACCCAGCCCTCTACCAGGCATTATTCTTAGGCGCAGGAGAGGAGGGTATGTGAGGTGAAAAAGAAAGAGGAAAAAAAAGGGGGGGAGTCCTTACCTTTGCAGAGTTTGCATTGGCATAGAGAAAATGGGCAGTAAAACAGCATATTTAATAAAATTTCAGGTCATGAGACATGTGAAAACAACTGTCTTTCCTGTTAGTACTCTTTTTTTTTTTTTGCCTCCAGGGTTATTGCCGGGGCTCGGTGCCTGCACCATGAATCCACTGCTCCTGGAGGCCATTTTTTCCCTTTTGTTACTTTGGTTGTTTTACCATAGTTGTGATTATTGTTATTGATGTCGTTGTTGTTGGATAGAACAGAGAAATAGAGAGAGGAGGGGAAGACAGAGGGGGAGAGAAAGACAGACACCTGCAGACCTGCTTCACCACCTATGAAGCGACTCCCCTAGGGATCCTTCAGCGGTCCTTGCGCTTTGTGCCAAGTGCGCTTAATCCACTGCGCTACCTTCCGACCCCCTGTACTCATTCTATAACCAGCCCCATCACTTAAATACTTCGTGTTTCATATATATATATAGCCTCCAGGGTTATCGCTGGGCTCAGTGCCTGCACCATGAATCCACTGCTCCTGGAGGTTACTTTTTTCCCCCTTTTTGTTGTCCTTGTTGTTTTTTATCGTTGTTGTGATTATTATTGTTGTTATTGATGTTGTTGTTGTTGAATATGACAGAGAGAAATTGAGAGAGGAGGGGAAGACAGAGAGGGGGAGAGAAAGGCACCTGCATACCTGCTTCACCGCTTGTGAAGAGACTCCCTGCAAGAGCCTGGGGCTCGAACCAAGATCCTTAAGCTGTCCTTGCACTTCGTGCCATGTGTGCTTAACCCGCTGCGCTGCTGACCAGCCCCCTGTGTTTCATATACTTACAAACACAAGTAGAAAACATATTCTTATCTAGAGATATTTTATTATAAGTCACTATGAAATAAACATTCACAGACACTATGATATTATCACACTCACAAAATTATAAAACAATGTTTTAGATCATTAAGTATTCAAAGAAGATTCACATTTCTAGTTATCCCTAAATATGTGTGTGTATTCTACCAAGCAAGCAATTGCCTAGCCCTCACAAAAACTAATTACTTAGTTTAGGTAACGTTATTTATTTATTTATTTTTATTGTTAGGACATAGTGAAATTGAGAGGGAAGGGAAGAGAGAGAGAGAGATAGAGAGAGGGAGAGGAAGAAGAGAGGGAGGGAGGGAGAGAGAGAGAGACCTCTGCAGCATTGCTTTACTGCTTGCAGGTGGGGGGGAAGGATCAAGGGCGGAGAGCTTGAACCTGGGCCCTTGTACATAGTAGCATGTACACTTAACTGAATGCACCACTGCCGAGCTACCCAAAATTATTCATTTTCTTAAAAAAGTTTTTTGGGGGGTTGAAGAGAGAGTGACACTCCTGGTAAAGCACAAACACCATAATGCACAAGGACCTAGGTTCAACACCCTGGTCCCTACCTGTAGGAGGGGGTTGGTTCATGAGTGGTGAAGCAGTGCTACAGGTCTCTATCTCTCTCTTCTTCCTTTCCCCTCTTACTTTTTTTTTTTTTAAAGTATTTTGTTTAACTTATTGGCTAGAGTCAGGGAGAAACTGAGTGGGAATGAGGAGCTAGAGAGGGCGAAAGAAAGACACCTGTAGTACTGCTTCACTGCTCCATTATACCAGCAGGTGGGGGAGGGGGCTTGAACCCAGATCCTTGAGCATTGTAACACATATGTTCTACCAGGTACACTACTATCCAATCCCTCCCCCTCCCCTCTCATTTTCTCTCTGTCTCTATCCAATATAAATAAATAAATAAGTAAATATTTAAAAAGATTTTAAAATGATTTATTTATTAATAAGAAAGAAAGATAAGGAGAGAGTTGCAGGGATAGAACAGGAGTATTATTTTGGCATATGTTGTGGCAGCAGGAATCAAACTCTCACTTGGCGATTTCTGTACTCTTCCACACCTCATGAACCTATCCCTAAAAAATTGTCTTTTTGTTGTTGTTTTATAATGGCTTGTTTTAAATCTTCAGACTTTTTTTTTTTTTTTTTTTGCCTCTAGGGTTATCACTGAGGCTCAGTGCTGGCCCTACAAATCCACTACTCCTGGAAGCCTTTTTTTTTTTTTTTAAATTATTATTATTGGATAGGACAGAGAGAAATTGAGAGAGGAGGGGGAGACAGAGAGGAAGAAAGATAGACACCTGCAGACCTGCTTCACAACTTGTGAAGCGACTCCCTGTAGGTGAAGAGTGGGAGCTCTAAACAAGATCCTTGCATGGGCACTTGAGCTTTGTACTATGTGTGCTTAACTCAGTGTGCTACTACCTTGCCCCCAGATTTTTTTCTTTTAATGCATTTATTTCTTTCAATTTCTGAACAATTTGTTGAATACTTGCACTCTTTAAAAATTTGGAAATTGTTAAAAATAAGTATAACAGAAGAAAAATTAGATGCATCATGTTTTTGCATTTCCATATTTTTCTCTCTCTCTTTTTTAAATATTTATTTATTCCCTTTTGTTGCCCTTGTTTTTTCATTGTTGTAGTTATTATTGTTGTCACCATTGTTGGATAGGACAGAGAGAAATGGAGAGAGGTGGGAAAGACAGAGAGAGGGAGAGAAAGATAGACACCTGCACACCTGTTTCACCGCTTGTGAAGCGACTCTCCTGCAGGTGGGGAGCTGGAGGCTTGAACAAGAATCTTTACACCGGTTTTTGGGCTTTGCACCACATGCGCTTAACTTGCTGCACTACCACCCGACTCCCATTTTTTCTCTTTTTTAAAGGAATCCTTATTTATCTTATTTTTAAAATTATATTTATTTATTTATTTATTTATTTATTTATTTATTTTATCAGAGCTCTGCTCGCCTGTGGCTTATGGTGGTGCATGGGATTTAACCTGGGACTTCAGAGCCTCAGGCATAAAAGTCTCTTTGCATAACCATTATGCTATCTACCCCCTCCACCCATTCAGATGTTTTCTAGTTAATTTTGTAACATCCAGTGAAAGGCTAGAATTGCATTCCAGCACTAAAATTTTGCAAATAATTTGGTTGTTCTTGGTATTGATGGTTGTATTAATGTACTAGTTAGGGTTCTTCAGAGTAATAGAAACAATATCATGATCTATAATATCTGTAGAGATTTATTATAAACAATTGACTCATATTTATGGAGACTAAGAATCCCAGGTCCAAGAAAATCAATGGTCTCTTCTAGTCCAAGCTGAAAAGCTTGAAAAGCAGTGTTATAAATTCTGGTTGAAGTTTGATTTCAAGGGCAGAAAAGCAATGTCCCAGTTCAAAAATAATGAAGCAGAGAGGATAAACTTATCTTTCCACATTTTATTCTATTCAGGTCTTCAACAGATTAGATGGGATCCATCTATATTGGAGAGGACAATCTATTCAATATTTCACTCAACCACCAATTCATATGTTAATCTCACCCATTTCAACTGGAGGTATCCTCAAACCCAGAAATGCAGTTAACATATAAAATGAACTATAGGGGAGTCGGGCTGTAGCGCAGAGGGTTAAGCGCAGGTGGCGCAAAGCACAAGGACCGGCATAAGGATCCCGGTTCGAACCCCGGCTCCCCACCTGCAGGGGAGTCGCTTCACAGGCAGTGAAGCAGGTCTGCAGGTGTCTATCTTTCTCTCCTCCTCTCTGTCTTCCCCTCCTCTCTCCATTTCTCTCTGTCCTATCCAGCAACGACAACAACAATAATAACTACAACAATAAAACAACAAGGGCAACAAAAGGGAATAAATAAAATAAATATTAAAAAAATTAAAATAAAATAAAATAAAATAAAATGAACTATCAGAGGCTGGATGGTTGCGCGCCTGGTTGAGAGCACATGTTACAATGCGCACGGACACAGGCTTGAGCCTGATCCCTACCTGCAGGGGGGAAGCTTTGCAAGTGGTGAAGTGGTGCTGTAGGTGTCTCTCTGTCTCTCACCCTCTCTATCTCCCCCTACCCTCTTGATTTCTGACTGGCTCTATCCGTTAAATAAAGATATTAAAATAAGAAATAAAATGAACATCCACATAGATGATGTCAAAGAAAATTTAGCCTAGAAATAATAATAGATACTCTTTGGAGTGAATAGCCCATCTATAGGCTTTTTGCAACTAGAGGTGAAATCTGTTTGATTATTTTACTCAGTGTCTTTGGAGCCTGGATCAGGACCCTTCACACCGCAGATATTCAGTAAACAAAAACCACCACCAGTACAAACAACAGCAAAAACTCTAATTAAATGTATGCTCACTATATTAGTTTTCTGTTGCTGCTCCACAAATTATCACAGATGTTGGTAGTGGTAGTGAGCTGAATGTCACAAAAAAGCTAATGTCTATAGCCTGTAAATGTCACCATACAGTATGTGACCTATTGTGTCTGGTTTCTTTGACTGATCATAATATTTTGAGGTTCACTCCCCATTATAGCACACGTCAGTATTCATTCTGCATATGACTGAGTTCCTTGTCTGGGTAAACCACACTTTGTTTATGCATTCATCTGTTGATACACATATGTGTTGTTTCTTTTCTTTGACTATTGCTAATGGAGTTACTCTGAACATCTGTGTGTAGGATTTTCCTCTAGCACTTATTTTCAATTCTTTAAGGATATATTGCTGAAAACTCCCTTTTTTTTTTTTTTTTTTTTTTTTTTGCTCTCCAGGGTTATCACTGGGGTTTGGTGCCTGCTCTATGAATCCACTGCTGCTGGAGGCCAGATTTTTTTCCATTTTTTTTTTAAATAGAATAAGACATAGAGAAATTGAGAGAGGAGGGAGAGATAGAAGGAGAGAGAAAGACAGACACCAGCAGACATTTTCACTGGTTGTGAAGCAACACCCCTTGCAGATGGGGAGCCAGGGGCTCGAGTAGGGATCCTTGCGTTTTGTACTATGTGTGGTTAACCCTGTACACTACAGCCCAGCCCTTCCTGTTTGTTTGTTTGTTTGTTTATGTAGGAAATCTGAACATTATGTAAAAGCAAGACTTTTACTTAACAGCATTTAAAATGTATTTATTTACTTATCTATTCAGTTAACTAGAGCGCTGTTCAACTATGGTTTATGGTGGTGCCAG
Organism: Erinaceus europaeus; assembly: GCF_950295315.1. Taxonomy (NCBI): domain Eukaryota; kingdom Metazoa; phylum Chordata; class Mammalia; order Eulipotyphla; family Erinaceidae; genus Erinaceus; species Erinaceus europaeus. The sequence continues at coordinate 128,107,377 of NC_080163.1, read as the reverse complement.
AGATTGAATTTGAGACTATGAAGCCTTGGGCATTACAGTAGTTTGCATAACAATTATGCTAGTTCCCTAGCCTTATGGCATTTTCTTAATATGACTCTTTTCACGCTCTTTAGGATCTCCAGGTAAAAAAAAAAAAAAAAAAAAAACAAGCAGGAATGATGATGCAATTTGATGTTGACTAAGAAGGACCAGACCCAGCAACACTGATTACTATAAGGATAAATTGAAGCAAGTTATGTGCAATGCAGAGAATTGTGCCTGACCTATAGTAGATGCTCAAGAAAATCACATCTAATAACTTCTTTTTAATAATAATGCCATATGAAAAATTAAGATGATAGCACTCCTTGCAGAAGGAAAACATAATTGTGACCTCTGCTGAATCCAGCTTGTTCCACAATGCAGATTCTAGTTGGAAATGCCAAATTCCTCAAAGCAATGATAGTGTTCCCTCGCTCTCCCATTACATAGAGTTTTGCACCTATCTCCTGGTTTATCTTCTGTTTAATATCTGTATGAAAAGCTCCAACTATCAGTTTCCAAGGCAGTGACATCAAATTAGAACTTACAACTTCACAAATGCCTGTGCAGTAGGAGTCTCCTGAAAGCAGTCATAGCCAGCTTTCAAGGGCCTTTCCATTCTCCTTTGACTGCCTGAGGCACTCATCACCTTTCCCTCATTAAAGGAAAATTGTACCAAGTGGGGGGGTGGGTGGGGGGGTGGCGGGGTGGGGGTGGAAAGAAAAAAACATCGAGCCTGATCACTATGTTCCAAGCTATTTTTTCTCTTGTACATCAGCTGTGTAGGTGCCTTGTGTTCCTCTGTCCTTCAGGTTAGTAAAATCAAGACCAGTCACTGAAGCTGTGCACTATCAATAAAAGTTAATGTACCACAGGAAATTGGAAGAGGAACAAAATCACTTAAGTGTTCAGGGCCACCAAGCTTACCCATACATCCCCTGTGAACTGGGTGGCTCCAGGCAATGTTTTTGTTGCCAGGATTTGCATCTTAGCATTATCCTCCACCCCACCCCACCCCCAGACCCAAGTAAAAGAACAGTCTGATCAAGGACGGTAGCAGCACACCATGAAGACATTGTTCCCAGGGAGTTGGCCAATGGTGAGCGTCCAGGTTGGTTCCTATCCAAATCATTGGTGTTCCCAGCTTTTCTTCAGCATTTCATTAGCAGGGCCAGTGGGTGACCACAGTGAGAGGCTAAGGGAGCACCCTCAAGGAGGAAAATATATGCTTGGTGCAAAGACTGAAATCTGTCTGGGACTGGTAGCATTAGTGACACAGCCCCAAACTTTCAAAGGTATATTTTACCAGGCTGTATCTGATCCTTCTGGACTCATTCAACAAGGAAGGAGAAGCCATGAGGGGATGTTCACTGGTAGAGAGGAGCTCAGTACAATATATTGCTTAACTCACTAACTATTGGTTAATATTGGCTAGGGAGGTGGCTCAGTGGTACAGCACAGGACTTAACATGCAGAAGCCCTAGGTTCAGTCCCTGGCACTGCATGTACCAGCATAGTACTCTGTCCTCTCTTGGTCTCTTTCTTTTTTTTTTTTTTAATTTTTCCAGGGTTATTGCTGGGGCTTGGTGCCTGCACTACGAATCCACTGTTCCTGGAGGCCATTTTTCCATTTTGCTGCCTTTGTTGTCACCCTTATTGTTGTTGTCATTTTCATTGTTGTTATTGCTATTGTTGTTGCTGGAAGGACAGAGAGTAATGGAGAGAGGAGAGGAAGATGGGGGGGGGCAGGAGGGGGGGAGATAGATAGACACCTTCAAACCTGCTTCACCACTTGTGAAGCATCCCCCCTGCAGGTAGGGATCCAGAGGCTGGTCCTTAATGCTGGTCCTTGCATTTTGTGCCATGTGCACTTAACCCACTGTGCTACCGCCTGGCCCCCTTCTCCTCCTCCTCCTCCTCCTTTTTAATATATGTTTTATTTATTTTATTTTGTTTACCAGAGTACTCCTTATGGTAGTGTGGGAGATTGAACCTGGGACTTTGGAGCCTCAGGCGTGAGAGTCTCTTTGCGTAACTATTATACTATCTACCTCTACCCTCTTGGCCTTTTTCTTATGAAATAAGTAAAATCTTAATAAAAGAGCAATCCAGAGTGGGAAAGAATGAGTCAATGATATGCAAACAGAAGCTGACCTAAAGAAAATTGCAAATTGTCTTCCTTGCACAATGCTCAGAGGTGGTATAGTTAGACTGTCAGGTACAAAGGAAAATCCAATGAGCATCTTTGCATCATTAGCCTCTCATATATGTTGTCTTATTTAATGTCTCTTTGTGTTCTGTATCTGTTAGGTTTTACATCTTACAGATACAGAAACTTTCCTTTGGAGAAGTTAAATGAGTTCTAGAGCTTTTAAGCTATGAACTGTGAGTTTGGGCTTTTCTAGCTGCATCACTGCCACAATGAAATGACTTCCAAATTGCTCCATGGCTCTAATCAGAAGACTGACCACACCTACAGTTAGGAAGATATAGAGGATATGAAACTGGTAGGAAAAAAAAAAGGAATTTAAAAGGGTACAACCACTTTGGAAAATGGTTTGATAATTTTTAAAATTTGTTTTAAATTCTTTAATTTTTTCTTGCTACTAGAGTTATTGGGACTTGGCACCCGCAAGACCACTCCACTGCTCTCCATGTACATTTTCTTTTTTTGATTTCTATTTTTGATAAGAGACAGTGAGAAAGAGGAAGAGACACTTGTAGCACTGTTCCAGCACTCGTGAAGTTTCCTTTACTGCAGGTGGGGACTAGGGGCTTGAACTCAAGTCCTCCTGCATGCTGATATGTGTTCTTCCAGGTGCACCACCATCTAGCCTCTTGTTTAAAAGAAATTAAGCATGTACATATACTATGCCTCAGCAGTTCCATTCCTAGCAATCTACCCAAGATAAATGAAAGTGTATGGCCATGCATGATAGCCAAGCACTGGAAATGACCCACGTGTCTATCAGCTTGTGGATGAGCAAATGTGCTGAAGCTATGCACAGGAATACTACTCAACAATATAGAGGATCTGACTACTGGCACATTTACTAATATGGTTGGACCCCATAGCATTATAAGTACAACAAGCCAGTTGCAAAGACTGAAAATTGCATGATAATATTTATATAAAAATTCTTAAGAAGGTCAAACGAGGGAGACAGAAAGCAACTAAGTGGAAAGTTCCAACTGACTGGAACTGGATGTGAGGAAACCCACTGGTGAGCAATGGAAGTATTTTAAGACTGGCATGTGGTGATGGATGCACAACAGTAAAAGCCTTGCATGACATCTTTATATATACATATGCCAAAAATCATCATACTGTTACTTAATAATGGTGAAGTTGTATGGTAGTCAAATTCTACCTCAATAAAGTCTCTGAAAAATGAATTCCTGAACCACTGAGTCAGTTTACTGAACCAGTAACCAAAGAGACATAGAAAGGTTTTCACCAAATGCACTGAACTCTACTAACATTTGCCCGCCATTTCAGTAGGAATTACTCTGAAGCTGAGATGCCAGTGGAAACATTCATGTATTCTGATACTATTTGCACATCAAATTTACATGTCCTATACCCTGTTGTTGGGGGATCTTCCAGAGTGTGTGTGTGTGTGTGTGTGTGTGTGTGTGTGTGTGTGTACACAAGTGCACCCAGGAAGAACTTTAGATTCTTTGGTTTGTATGCCACTTCTTTTATTCTTTTTCAGTATATCTTTGCATCAGTAAGAGATTTTGTTTTTATTAAAACATACTTGCATGTGTGGATATGCACATTTTGTGAAAATGTCCAGGGAGTAAACCCAAGTTTTTAAGGAAGGAAATAAAAATGAGCCATAATCACATCTCTCAAAAACAGTGACTGTAAATATTTTTATTCACTTACAATAGTTTGGGTTATATTACTTTAGATTATAATTATCATGCATTTGGTATATATAATTATATCTAAATATACATGTGTAGTCAACTGTCACTTGGCTTATTAGACCCTGTGGACTTTAGGGTTATAAAGTGGAATCCCTCCTTTATCTAGGAAAAGCCATTTAAAACAGAGCAGTACTCCAGTATGCTATGAGAGCTAGAAACACAAATGTTAGAAGGATCCTTCGAAAAGCCAGTGAGTAGTTCTGAGAATCTTCAGTTGCTCCTACATATGCCCATTTATCCAAATACCCAACTAATCTACTCACCCTGGTTTTTCATGGGATATATTCTTGTTATTTATAATTGCCTAGCTCAGCACAGAGTTAGACCCACAAAAGGTGCACACCCTTCCTTCTCACTTCACCCAGTTATGTTTTAGATCAGAAATGAAAAATTCATTTCATGATTCAAGTCTGCTTGCTTTAAATAACCAGTAGGTTCTGAAGGAGCAAATGGACTCTTTGGAAAAGGATGCCATGATAAATTGCAGATTCTGTTGCATTTTTATACATGTGGGGAATGTGACCTATATCCAGTGCTTTCTCATCTTCATCCCCATGAACAAGCACTGCAGACTTTTACATCTTTATTTTCTAAACAATGGTATAGCCTGTCAAAAGAACAAACTGCCAACAGAGACTCAGCCATTTGGCTGTGGAAGAAGTGTGCGTATGCGTGTGTGTTCATTTCCATCTTACAGGATCTCTTCCACAAATAATAAGTGCACTGCCACATTTGGAGAACATAGCATTTGCCACTTATATCACCATCTCAAGAGTCTGTTTATGTGGGCTTAAAGGGTCTGAAAGGATCTTAAAGGATCTGAGTGATACAGATCAAAGTCTCCTGGACTGATCTGTCTTCAGCCCTCTAGGGGATTTCTTATGCCAACAACAAATCACTGATCAAAGTACCTGTGTGTCACCTGTCCATATGTAAGGCCAGGTCTAAGTGCTTTATAGGGCGTGACTTCAACATCAAATAGGAAGGAGGAAATCCCTTTACTGTCCTTAAATCTGAGGCTTTCTGGAAGGCAGGTGATACGTTTCCTCAAGACTCTAGCAATGCACACAAGTCTCTGGTTTCTCTTTTGTTTGACGACAATAACCCCATTCTCTTCCACTAAATATAAAAATATATAGTATGTCTGTCCCTTCTAAGAGCCACAAGTTTTATTTTTTAAAAACTCAATAATTTCAAAATGAAATGACATTTAAGGAACAGTTTTATTAGTCTCTTGAAATTTAATATTTTATTTAAATATATATGAATATTTAATTAATTTAAAACATGAAAATGATTTTCTCTGTATTTCAGAGAGAACATTGTCTCATGTTGCATACACAATAATGTTGTCCTTTACTTTTTCTTTTTTTTTTTTTTTTTGCCTCCAGGGTTATTGCTGGGGCTCAGTGCCTGCACCATGAATCCACTGCTCCTGGAGGCTGTTTTTCCCCTTTTGTTGCCCTTGTTGTTTTAGCCTTGTTGTGGTTATTATTGTTATTGTTGATGTCATTCGTTGTTGGATAGGACAGAGAGAAATGGAGAGAGGAAGGGAAGACAGAGAGGGGGAGAGAAAGACAGACACCTGCAGATCTGCTTCACCACCTGTGAAGCGACTCCCCTGCAGGTGGGAAGCCAGGGGCTCAAACTGGGATCCTTACACAGGTCCTTGCTCTTTGTGCCACATGCGCTTAACCCGCTGAGCTACCGCCCGACCCCCTGTCCTTTGCTTTTTTTGATTAAGGATGTTAAGGATACTTCTATATGTGAACTCACATGTAAATCCAGGTATAAATCCAGAGTCATAAGCTTTTCAAACTTTACAGCCACAGGGACACATTAGAGAACATTTCCTCTGGTTTTCCCATTTCACAGATGATAATGCTGAGGTCATTGTGTTGGTCAGAATAGCCACAATCTCTTCAGATTCATGATTTGGTATTCATTTTTGGGGGGGTGAGTGGAGTCCAGTTTGTCTCTATACATCTTCTTCTTTAAAATCTGCTCTTTTGTATACTCCTTCTCTCTTCACCTTTCCTCCTCAACCAGTCTGTTCAGTGCTTTTTAGATCTTAAGTTTTCTGCCCCTTTCTGCCTGAATATGACTTCAAAAATTTGCATTGCCCCATCAATCAGGGCTCAGGTTTCTGGTTCTACTTAACTCTTCAGGGAAATGGATTTCAAATGAACACAATTAAAAAAAAAAAAAAGTTCCCCAGTGGCCCATGAGTTTGTACAATATATAGAGTGGTGAACTTGCATACATGAAGCCCCAAGTCCAATTTCTACTGCTATATCTCTCTCTGTCTTTCTCTCGCTAATAAATAAATCTTTAAATATTTGTTCTCAGGACTAGAGTAAAAATTCTCACCAGATACGGTTGATGACTTGTCATGTTTTTACCCCAGAGAGCACAAGAGGTGCTATGACACTGGAGAAAGCTCTGGTGTTACGGTGTCTTGCTCTCTTTTCATCTGGATGAAATAGCTCCCAGAGTGGTGAGGCCTTTCCTCCACAAAATTAATTAAGTAATTAAAATTAAGAAAAATCCCCAATTGCACTTAGAGGCAACCCAATGAATATTTGAATAGCAAATGAATGAATAAATGACATTTGTACACGGGGTGTAATAGGTGCCAACTTTCCTGGTGCTTTATTATTATTTTTGAATGAGACAGCCAGGAATAATAACCCCAGCTACTGTGAAGAGACAGGAAGAAGGCAATTCTTTTTTTTTTTAATTTTTTATTTAAGAAAGGATTAATGAACAGAAACATAAGGTAGGAGGGGTACAACTCCACACAATTCCCACCACCCATCTCCATAACCCACCCCCTCCCATGATAGCTTTCCCATTCTCTAGCCCTCTGGGAGCATGGACCCAGGGTCATTGAGGGTTGCAGAAGGTAGAAGGTCTGGCTTCTGTAATTGCTTCCCCACTGAACATGGGCGTTGACTGGTCGGTCCATACTCCCAGTCTGTAGGAAGAGGGCAATTCTTTCCCCGTGGCTTTGTCCTGTTCTTATAGCTTGTATCTACTGTTGAACTTCCTGAGTAACTGTGTCAAGGTGGCAGAAGGAGGGAGTGGGTGAAGTTGAGCCCAGGTGGTTTGTTGTGAAGCCTCTAAAATGCCAAAGGGTTTGTACAACTGGACACTTGGCACAGGATTTGATGAAGTTCACAGCTATGTCTGCCATACTTTCTGAGGTTTCTGCACCTGGGTGGTCCAAAGTGAGTCATGTAAACCGCAGGTGACACCAGGCTCCAAGAAGCCAGTTCACCCTTGGATGACTCAAACTAGTGACATCCCATGTAACTCAAACTGAAGCTCCCAGGAAAACCTAGAGGCAGGCTCTAAAGGAATGGTTGTTAGTTCTCTGACCAGGTCACTTCTTTCTGATCCCTCAACCTGTTTTCTTCCAGCCATGTCCTGTGGGGTTCCAGGCTGTGGCCTTGCAGCCCTTTCCTAAAGTGCCACCCTTTAAAGAGCAACTGGCAAAAGAAGCCACCTGTGACACACAGTGCAGGCAGTCTTCCGTTGACCCTTCTCCAAGGTCTGAAAACGGTAAAGTCACCATTTTTTACAGCTGAGTAAGTATTCCATTGTGTATATATACCACAACTTGCTCAGCCACTCATCTATTGTGGTGTTCTAAGATAATGCTTTGCATAGTCTATCCAAAGAGGAATTAAAAAAAGAAAAACAAACAAACAAACAAAAAACACCAGCAACTCTTTGGTTGAAATTGAAAATACTTTCAGGAGCAGCATGACAAGATAGTAACTGTGCAAGTTAGGTGGCTTGGTTTCAAATTCCACTTCCACCATCACTCAGTGAAATGTAGAGGAAAACAAAGGATCATTTCACTAAGTCTCAGTTTTGTCTTAAGCAGGATAAAGATAATGAGACTGTAGGGAGATGTCTCTTGCAGAATAATGCCATGACATAAAAAGAAAATATTTCTGGGGCTGGTGAAATATCTTACTTGGATAGTGTGCTATCTTACTTGGATAGTTTGCCATGTACATGACCCAGGTTCGAGCCTAGTCTCCACTGCAATGAAGGAAGCTTCATGTTCTGTTGCTCTCTCTCTCTTTCTCTCTCTGCCCCTACCTTAAACAAGAAAGAAGAGTTAGGAAAGGAGAAGTGTGAGATAGATAGATAAGAGGAAAAGAAATCTGTCAATGACTTATCAGTATATACTTCCTGTATACATAGAAGATGACCAGAAAAAAAAATTACAGAAGCCAGACCTTCCACCATCTACATACACCCCATAAAGAATTTTGGCTCATACTCACAGAATAATAAAGAATAGAGAATCTTCAAATGGAGGGGATGGGATACAGAACTCTGGTGGTGGGAATTGTATGGAATTATAACCCTTGTATCATACAATCTGGTTAATCATTTTTTTAATTTCTTTATTGGGGAATTAATGTTTTACATTCAACAGTAAATACAATAGTTTGTACATGCATAACATTCCCCAGTTTCCCATATAACAATACAACCCCACTAGGTCCTCTATCATCTTTCATGGACCTGTATTCTCCCCACCTACTCACCCCAGAGACTTTTACTTTGGTGTGATATGCCAATTCCATTTCATGTTCTACTTGTGTTTTCTTTTCTGATTTTGTTTTTCAACTTCTGCCTGAGAGTGAGATCATCCCATATTCATCCTTCTGTTTCTGACTTATTTCACTTAACATGAATTTTTCAAGGTCCATCCAAGATCTGAAAACGGTAAAGTCACCATTTTTTACAGCTGAGTAAGTATTCCATTGTGTATATATACCACAACTTGCTCAGCCAGTCATCTATTGTGGAACACCTGGGTTGCTTCCAGGTTTGGGCTATTACAAATTGTGCTGCCAAGAACATATGTGTACACAGATCTTTTTGGATGGATGTGTTGGGTTCCTTAGGATATATCCCCAGGAGAGGAATTGCAGGGTCATAGGGTAGGTCCATTTCTAGCCTTCCAAGAGTTCTCCAGACTGTTCTCCACAGAGGTTGGACCAATTTACATTCCCACCAGCAGTGCAGGAGGATTCCTTTGACCCCACACCCTCTCCAGCATTTGCTGCTGTTACCTTTTCTGATGTATGATATTCTCACAGAAGTGAAGTGGTATCTCATTGTTGTCTTTATTTGCATTTCTCTGACAGTCAGAGACTTGGAGCATTTTTTCATGTGTTTCTCGGCCTTTTGGATCTCTTCTGTGGTGAATATTCTGTCCAAGTCCTCCCCCCATTTTTGGATGGAGTTATTTGTTGTCTTGTTGTTGAGTTTGGCAAGCTCTTTATATATGTTGGTTATTAAACTCTTATCTGATGTATGGCATATAAAGATCTTCTCCCATTCTGTGAGGGGTCTCTTGGTTTGGGTAGTGGTTTCTTTTGCTGTGAAGAAGCTTTTTAATTCGATGTAGTCCCATAGGTTTACATGTGCCTTAGTCTTCTTTGTAATTGGATTCCTTTCATTGAAGATGTCTTTAAAATTTATGCGGAAAAGAGTTCTGCCAATATTTCCCTCTAAGTATCTGATAGTTTCTGGTCTAACATCCAAGTCCTTGATTCACTTGGAATTTACTTTTGTATTTGGTGAAATACAGTGGTTCAGTTTCATTCTTCTGCATGTTTCAACCCACTGTTTCCAACACCATTTGTTGAAGAGACTCTGCTTTCCCCATTGAATAGTCTGGGCCCCTTTGTCAAAGATTAGATGTCCATAGGTGTGGGGCCTGGTTAATCATTTTTAAAACACTATAAAACAAAAACATAGTCTTAGATAGCATTAAGTAAAGCACTGGGAATAAGATAAAGTTATGAAAAAGACACTGTAAAACAAGGAAATACAGATTTAAATTCTGCCATTTCCATCAAAAAGAATCAGTTTTTAGGTCTCACAGAGGGATGCCTTTACAGGCATTATCTAAATGTAAGTATCTTATTCAGATACTATTGTTCTGCTTTGGGGGTCCCAAACATGAAATTAATCTTTTGTCAATAACAAATTTAGGATGGCAGATTTTTGCTTCCCTAAAGTAAGCACTCAATCATTTTTTAACTGCAACTGGAATGGCCCAATCCAGAATCTGGCACACAGGAGACCCCCATATTGTTACTTGTGAAAGTGTCTGGCTGTTCTCACTCTAGATTCTGACAGTAAGTGACTTCGATTTCAGCAAAAGGTAGCAGAAGAAAATTTAAGTACTTTCAGTTGTTTGTAGCCTAAAGGTTCTTACTTTTTTGTTGTTGTTGTTGCCTACCTCCCTTCTATTCTTTTCCTTCCCTCTTTCTTCATCATGTTCTATTTTCCTTTCTTTCTTTTCTTTTTTTGTTTCTTTATCGGGGGATTAATGTTTTACAGTCAACAGAAAATACAATAGTTTGTACATGCATAACATTGCTCAGTTTTCCACATAATAGTACAACTCCCACTAGGTCCTCTCTCATCATGTTTCTATTTTCCTTTCTTGTTTATTTCTCTATTTTTCTCCCCCGACCCCCACTTCTTTTGTTCCATTTATTTTGGCTAAATAGTGACTCAATAAGGTAGTCATATGGGATGGCAGAACATGTATTCAACAGTTCCAAGCAAAACTTTCTACTCAAGCCTTGTATACAGACATGCATTATGATGGGCCGTAAGTTTAGAAGTGCTTTCCAGTGGCCCTCCCTAGGAGACATCGTAAACAACCTCTTAGATGCCCTTAAAACAAACTAAGAGCTCTCCTTCAAGTATGTGAATCCAATCCTAAAGGAGCATACAAGAAAGTCATATGTCTCTGCCCAGTGGCTTCCCATCTCACAAAAGCCTTTGACCTCTTATAGAAATCTGTTTTTCCACATCCCATGTTTCTAAGAATGCCATTTTCCCGAAAGATGGCTTAACCACACTGTCCTTTCCTACCCAGCAGGAAAAATCAGTGGATTCCAAAAGCACTCGGGGCTTATTCAGGGACAGTGAAAGATTGCAGGAGATTAAGCCTCTCAGAAGACCTTTCTTGGGAAAACCCAGCTCTAATTTCATTTCTCTGTGCCTAAACTTCTGAGCTCCACTGCTGTCAAAGAATCTCAGCATGCTGGCCTGAGTGACAAGCTCTTTCTTCCTTCCTTCCTTCCTTCCTTCCTTCCTTCCTTCCTTCCTTCCTTCCTATCTTTCTTTCTTTCTTTTTTTCTTTCTCTCTTTTTTTTTCACCATTCTTTACATGTATTATTCTTCTAGTATGTGAGAGTTTACTGGTATCTATTCTAAATTAGTATTTCTATAATTTTCAAGTGTCTGATCTGCCTGGCTAAATAAAAACAAAGAAAAGGAAGATGAGGATGATGTGGGGGAGAAGGAGGAAGAGGAAGAAGCAATTTAATTGGGCAAATATTTCATTAAAGGGAGAGGATTTTGGTTACCATTTAATGTTTTGTTTTTCCTCTTTCTTTCCTGATTATATAGATTCACTTTATTCAGCTTCCTGGGTCTTCATATTTGTTATCTCAAGGTGGGTAGCCTCAGAATCTCAACACATTTCACCAGCCAGGACCTTTTCTAGAAGCTTAGGAAGAAGGAGGTAACCCCCAAAGCAAGACTTGGTTTTTCTAAACCATAGTGGCAATTTCCTGCTCGATTACAGTTTGCTATACCCTGTTAGCTTGCTTGTCAGTGCAGGCTCTGCATGTCCTGGATAATCCCAGGACTGGTGACAAGGTTTTTGACTTACAGGCATCTTACTTCTCTAGAAGGGTATCTTCTCTAGAAAGGGCATCTTACTTCTCTCTCTCTCTCTCTCCTTCTCCCTCCCCCCCGAGTCTCTCTCTCTGTCAGTCCCTCCCTCACTCCCTCATTTAAAGGATTTTCCAGCCTTCTCATTGCTCTGCAGAAATCTGTTCCAGTTCTTCCTCTTGATGCTGTTTAACCTATGACACCTGAGAATATTCCCTCTCCTTATCTAGTCCAATACATTTGTTCTGCTCTGAGTTATGTCTACTTGGTGCTCCCATCCTCTTATTTTACTAAACAGACTATATAATAATGTATACACCCCAGATGGAAGGCAGCCATCTACTCTTTTGTGTTAAGGAAGAATTCATATTTCAACTAGTTTACATGACTTCCTTGCCCATCCTGCCTTGTAATTCCTTTATAAATTCTAGTTTACACTGTAACTACAGAGTACATTTAGGGTCCAGGTTCCTACCCCACTTTTTTCCATTTTTAATGAATGATTTAATATTGATTGACAGAATTATAAGACAACAGGGGTATAATTCCACACTTTTCCCATCACCAGGGTTCTGTGTCTTCATTTCCTCCATTGGAAACTGCAATAGTTCTCCCAAGATCACAGATTCAGGTTGATTATTATTTCTATAACTACATCTCTATCTCTATGTATTTTTACTCATTTTTCCTATGGTCCTGCCTTCTCTTCTCTTCCTAAGTCACAACTACACCTATTACTACTTCCAAGTGTCCTTCCTTTTTCTTCTTCTTCTCTCTCGGGGTCCTGATGGAATTCAGGTTCAGAGCCCTCTAGTCATCTTTCCCTAACATTTCTTCTCCTTTGGGGCTATGGACCAAAATTCTTTCTGGGGTGCAAAAGGTGTCAGTTCTGTCTGGCTTCTGTAATTGCTTCTCCACTGGACATGGGCAATGACAGGTCGACCCATAACCTTAGCCTGATTCTATCTTTCCCTAGTGTTTTCCCTCCTTCTTATACCAGCTGTCTTTTTAAGCAGTTCTAAAACTTCTTTTAAAAATTAAATTGATTGTATATCACTTTAAGTAATGATTATTTGTGGACATGATCTTTCTCCTGCAGTTTGGGTTTTGTCTAACTCTTCTTTTCTAAGAAAGGATGAATTTCTCATTACTGTCCTATGACAGAAACTCACCAATTCTCTGTTGTAATCAACAAATACATTTTTGACATTTGACTTTTGTTTCTTCCTAAAGTGAGTTTCAAGGGTAAGATCTGCTGTCTTGCAAATGTCAAAGAAGTTTTCTCATTCACTTCTTTCTTCTCTCTATCCCCCATTCTCTTTAATTTGTTAATGCTTTCGACTTATTTTTGCTTTGGATAATTTTCAAAGTACTGCTTCCCTCTAGAGATCTCTGAAAGACAGAAGTTCTGGCTATTAAAGATTTGCCAGTCTCAGAATAGCCCAGTTAGGGTACCCTCAGGTTATTTATAACTAGATTTTATCTCAGAAAATTAACTAAAAGAAGATTAACCAAAAATCTAAAGGAAAATGCCTTAAATACCTCATCTATTATGCTGTACTCAAACAGATATTTTCATCTTAACAGCTTGGCAAACCCAGTGGAACTCACTTTCTGGTTTGGGGCATAAAATAAGATAACACTCTGAATTCCTACAGGAAATCTTATAGTAACTCTACTTAAAATTAAGGCATAAAGTATGAAAGCGTGAGTTTCCTCTGTATATTCTTATTACTTTGCCTGTTAGCCTAAGTGGTTCCCATTTCTGCTGGTTTCAAGAGCCCCGGGACATTTAAATACCTCTTCTAGAAACAAATCTGTTTCCTTAAAAGCCCTCCCAGGTCAGGACTGAGTGAGTCTGAATGAAGCTCAGATCAGTAATGAAGAAGGCCTCACATTTAGACATTTCTTTTAGCTTCTAATTTGCCCAGCTGGTGGTAGAAGTCAGGGAAGTTAGTACTACTTTATCCATGTACATTTATCCCACTCTATTCATTATATCCTACTCCAGCCTATTACAACAGCAGATCAAGAGGACCTTGAGATCAGTCCTGCCCTCCTCCCTCTCACCTATTTCCATCTCCTCTCCTCTTCTGTCTATCTCTACTTCAGTCATTCCAAATATATCAGGTGTGCTGCTGGCCCTGGAGCTTTGACTTTACTATTCCTTCTGCCTGGAATGCTCATAGAGCACCCTGAGCTGTTTCCACATTCAGAGTATTTTTCAATGTCATTTTCCCAGTGAAACCTTTCCTCCCCATTTAACTATAAATGGAAACTTGCCTCCTGACCCTTTTCCCTCCCACTGCTTTGTATTTATAGACATCTATGAATTCTTTGTTTATTCCATTGGCCTGTAGAATGTAAGTTATTTTATTAAATATTTATTTTTGAATAATTTATTTGTTAGATAGAGACAGTAAACTCAAGAGGGAATGGTGAGATAGAAAGTGGGAAGAGAGGGAGGGAGAGAGTGAGGGAGGGAGGGGGAGAGAGAGACAGTAACACAGCTTCACTACCTGTGAAATTTCCTCCCTGCAGTTGAGGACCAGGTCTGGAACCCAGGTCCTTGCACACTACAAAATATGTACTCAACTGGGTGTGCCACTGTCTGATCCCTAGAATGTAAGACCTTAATTATCAAGATTGTTGCCTATTTTGTTCTCAGGCCTAAAAGAGTGCTTAGCACATAAGCAGAGACCAATATTTACTAAATGAATTGGATGAATCTAGAAATATCCCTGGATATAGAACTCCAACTTTGGGGTCAAGAGACAGTTCAGTTGGTAGATTACATGCCTTACCGTGCTCGATGTCCTGTGTTTTATCTCTCACACCGTATGGGAGTACTATGGACAGCATCAGGGGACTTCCTGGATAATGGAGATATGCTGGGGTTTTTTTCTTTTTGCTTTCTCTAGTGTCACCCTCTCTTTCTCCCTCTATCCCTCTGTGTATAGAATAAAAGCAGTTGGGCCATAAAGGTGGCTCAAAGAGACCTTGGGCTCATTCTTTGACTTGATCGGAAAACCAATGTCTAACTTGTTTTATCACAGTAACTCAGGTAGTTGGATGTGCATTTTGCAGTCAAGTAAAGAAGCCCCCAAAGTTAAGTGACTCACATAAGATCCTGCAGGAAAACTGTATCAAGGCATTCAAACTCAGTTTTGTTTCATTCCAGACTCCCCACTTCTGCCTGTTAAACAACATGCAAATTGGACTTGTTTTTGTGCCACCCATGATCACTTCTAATTTATCCCTATCACCACAGAGCATTTCTCTGGCAAGAAGTGCTTCTCTGACTTTCATAGTATATGACTCAAAAGATTTCCATTGGGATTTTTAGTATCACTGCCTTTCTTCTTGAGCAAGTGTCTCTGCTTGGGGAATCAGGGTTTCTTGATATTTAGGAGAGTACTTAGTGGAGGAGAATCTAGTGCTGCAACTTACCAGCTGGGATACCATACACAGATGATTTATCTGTCTGAGGAAGCAGAGTGGAGGTTCATGGCATTGAAAAGTGTGGATTTTGCAGGAAAGTCCCTGAGTTCAGTTTTGACTGTGTCACTGAGTAACTGTTAAAACTTCTGGGCAAATTTGCTTCTCTAAGCCTCAGTTTACTCCTCTTGATAATTGGAGACAAGTCTTACAAGATTTGAGGGAGAATCAAATGAAGTAGCAATGCATTAGTAGGATGAAGATCATTGGCTGAAACATATTAGCACTTACTACATCTGTTGGGATTATTATTAACACTTATTTCATAGGGTTGCCTTGAGAATATGAGATCATAAGTGTGAAATATGTAGCACATGACTTGGAACATACAAGGGTTCAGCAAATGTTATTGATGTCATCTATTAATTTTCTTTTCATCCCTTCTTATATCCAACAGAAAGGAATCTGGCTTCTCCTCAACCATGCTTTTGAAATGACTTTCTTATCATTTATTCACAGCAAGTTATAACTTCTATAGTCCTCAGTGTTTGTATGTAAAAAATATTCAAGCAGAGTGTGGTCCGGGATGTGGCCCAGTGGATATATCATCAGACTCTCAACCATGAAATCCTGAGTTCAATCCTTGGCAGCACATGTACCAGAGTGATGTCTGTTTCTTTCTCTCTCCTCCTATGTTTCTCATTAATAAATAAATAAAATCTTTTAGAAAAAAACTATTCAAGGAGAAAAATATTTCAGAGAAAAATTCTGAAGTGCAAGAGTCATAGCCTCCAATGGCCTCTATAACTCAGTTTCCTCACTTGGAAATGGGGCTGGCAACACTTGCTTGGGAGGTTGTTGTAGTGACATGAAATTTGCATCTCAATTTGAGATTCAGCAAATGCTTGATAAAAGGTGACCTGACCATGGTAAGAAGCCAGAGTGATGACCTGTTTCTTGGTTTTTTTTGTTTTGTTTTGTTTTGTTTATTTATTTTTATTGATTTAACGATGACAAATGAGACTGTAGGATAAGAGGAGTATAATTCCACACAATTCCCACCACCAGAGTCTCATATCCCATCCCTTTCCTTGAAAGCTTTCCTATTCTTCATCCCTTTGGGAGTGTGGACCCAGGATCATCATGGAATGCAGAAAGTGGAAGGTCTGGCTTCTGTAATTAGTTCCCCACCGGACATGGGCATTGGCAGATTGATCCATACTCCCATCCTGTTTCTGTCTTTCCCTGGTGGGGTAGGGCTCTGGAAAGGTTTGTTCCAGGGTATACAATGGTGAGTTTGTCTGCCCAGGGAAGTCAGGTTGGCTTCATCATAGCATCTGCAACTTGGTGGCTGAAAAAAGCATTAAAATATAAAGCAGAACAAATTGTTGAATAATCAGGAACCTAGAAGTAAGAATACAGCAGATGAGATTTGGGGTCTCCATTTCGCAAAAAGCTAGGAAGTCTATTTTAGGTATCCTCCAAGGGGCTCATAACTTGACTAATTTTTGCCTGAGCCTGACAGCTAACATGCAGGTGGGCTAAAGGTATCTGGGGAGATGGTGTCAGAGTTGGACACAGAGTTAGAAAGCTGGATCAGGGAAGAGAGTAACTCCCAAATATGGGAAAAGCATATAAATACCATTAACTGTCAACCCCACTGATCTGATACGGGGCCCACATTTAGCACAGGAGCCTGTGTAACCTCTGTATCCCTGTATGTCTGAGATCACATTCCGTATGACCTGGTTTTATAATGTTTTTTTTTTCTGAAAGCCCCAGTTAGTTTACTGGGTCCCTAAGCGTAGGGCTCAGACTTGGAAATTTTCAGATTTTCTTCCACATCTTCAAACATCTGATACCAATCCAGACATAAATTTGAGTCAATGAATAAGCAAACTAACAACAAATTGGTGATTGAGTGCATAAATACTAGCCCCAGTTTCTGTACCACAGACAATATGGCTATGCCTAGAAATAATTTTTTAAAAATTTTTTATATTTATTTTCCCTTTTGTTGCCCTTGCTGTTTTTTATTGTTGTTGTAGTTATTATTGTTGTTATTGATGTTGTCGTTGTTAGATAGAGAGAAATTGAGAGAGGAGGGGAAGACAGAGAGGGTGAGAGAAAGAGAAACACCTGCAGACCTCCTTCACCGCCTGTGAAGTGACGTCCATGCAGGTGGGGAGCCCGGACTCAAACCGGAAATCCTTATGCCGATCCTTTCTCTTTGCGCCATGTGCGCTTAACCTGCTGCGCTACCACCTGACTCCCACCTTGAAGTAAGTTTTAACACTGTGGAGTCTCCATGATCTTTTGTTTAACTTTTTAGTTTAAATCTCTTTATTTTTGTAAGTATTAGAATTCTCATATAATGGTGACTAAGAAGTTATATGAAAGCATAGAGAGTTGATCCAAGTCAATGGTACCATATGCAACTCAACAAACACTTTTGTGAGTAAGAAACACTGAGGTCTATCTTGTGGCTTATTTGATAATATTGCAGAGAGATGTTGGATCCGATCAGACGTCAGAAAAAAAACGCCAGAACCAAATGGAGAAGTCTTTGCTGCGTGTGCAGTTTTCTCTCTTATTAACATGAAAACACTTTACATGCCTGGAAACATCTAAAGGCTATTTTTTTTGTTTTATTTTCCATTACTTCACTCTAATGCTTTAACCCTGTACGTGTGGAAATTAGACTGTCACCTGGTTTAAGCATCCTGTTTTCTTTCGTGTTTGTAATGAAGCCCTCTGGGAATTTTGTGATTACAAAAATGAGTTACAAATCCTCATTCAGTATACAAAAGTATGTAGCTGCTTTTCTTCTCTGTTTAAATAGTCTACAAAACAAGAAATAATTAGTCAAGCACAATCAGTAATTAAGCACATAACATGAACATTAAACAAACTGCAATCTTGCATCATTTTGAAGGTGGATAGGCAGGTTTCAGGTTTGGAATCCAGCCAAAATGCCCATCTTCCTTCCCTTTGCTCCTTATTTATTATTGGCAAGGGAATTTCCTTGCCTAACTTGCTGATGTACTCTCACTGGTGGTCCATCTGAGAGTTCATGTACATGTGAGCCTCTATTTTTTGACATTACCACCATTGGGAGAGGATGATTTCAAAGAGTTTGATATATTGAGAGTGGAAAAACAAAGTGTTTCTCCAATATGGAAGTGTGTCTCCAGGGTTATTGCTAGGACTCAGTGCCTGCACTACAAATCCACTGCTTCTCGAGGCCACCTCTTTCCCTTTGTTGCCCTTGTTGTTTATCATTATTGTTGTTGTTATTACTGTCTTCATTGTTGGATAGGAGAGAGAAGTGGAGAGAGGAGGGGAAGACAGAGAGGGGGAGAGAAAGATAGACACCTGCAAACCTGCTTCACCGCCTGTGAAGCAACTCCCCTGCAGGTGGGGAGCCAGGAGCTCGAACCAGGATCCTTGCAGGGCCTTGCACTTCACATCATGGTCATGTGCGCTTGCTTAATCTCTGCACCATTGCTCAGCCCCCTGGAAGTGTGTTTCTAAGTTGAGATCAGTCACAATTCAGAAAAATGCTCTGCCTTTTCTCCTCTATGGTGTCTGTCTTTCTCTTTTGATACTTCCTCTTCAGTCCCCTTGAACTTTTAAAATGTTAAAATCTTTAAAATTTTGTCTACCATAGTCACCCCTCTAGAGGCAAAATATGAAAAAATATTGTGCTCTAATTTTGTCCAATTTTTTCTTGAAGACCATATCATCTAGAACACAGATTCATAGGCTCTGACCAAAATACCTATTTCAAGGAAAACTAGAAAACCTATCTTTCTAACTCATTCAGACAGGAAAATTAGTCATTCAGATAATTTTTAAGTGCCTGTTAACTTGGGAAGTTCCAAGGTGAGTACAAGGGAGAATAGATCATGTCTTTGAGCAATCACTGTCCACTCAGCTTTGCCGAATTTAACTTGGAGAGAACATTTTTTGTCATATTTTATTGCAGTTTTCCTTGTTCCATGGTGTGAAATCTGGATAGACAATATCTGTATGTGATATACTGGGTGTCCATTAATTACTTAAGAAGTGATAGAATGATCAATGATTTTCCTTCCATCCCACATGATTTCTGTAGTGACTCTATAGATACCTAGGGCATTTTCTTCTGGTGGTAATAGCATTCTCCATTTTTCTCCTGTAATTTCTTTTTTTACTATTAAACAAAAATGTTTGGAGATTAACAATCCCTAACACATATATGGTGTGTTTTAGTTTTCAAAGCCACAAGGCATAACCAGGGAGCCAAGGCACTACCAGTACTTCCATTTTAGATCTCCCAAGTAACGGAACCAGAGAGACTAAATGACCTGCCCAAGATGGTTTATACATAGTTACCTGCCTGAGTAAGGTATGTTTCTGTTCTCTGCCTTTTTTCATCACATGTGCCCTCTGGTAAGTTATTCTAGACCCCATAAGGATGAAGAAGTTTGTATTGACATAGCTCATTTGAACAGTGAGCTGCTCTGCTATGTTCATGACCCAGGTTCAAGCCTGGTCCCTATCACATTAAAGAAAGCTCTCTCTCTCTCTCTCTCTCTCTCTCTCTCTTAAAAAAAGAAAAAAACTGTTTGTGTTGATATCGTTTATCTTAATTTTAGAGCAGGTAGAGCTGGGACAGTGGCTAATAGCAGAACACTTGCCTTGCATATCCTGGGATCAATGATATCTTTCCCTATCATAAAAGACCACATAAATATAAAATAAAAATTTTAAAAATGCATCTGAACATCATACATTTAGTAAAGATACATTGGGCACTGGCTAAGCCTACCCTCAGAACTTGCCAGGCTGTGTGATAGAGTGAGGAAGAAGCAGAAAAAAAAAACCTACAGGATACAGGCTTTTATGGCAGCTCTTAATATACACTAAAGGCATAAGGGCAAGAACTAACTACCTTAGCCATTGACCTTTCATTTAGTGGTTTGGAGACCCAAAAAAGGGCATGTGTTTAGGAAAAATTTACTCAAATGTTGGATGGCTGGTATCACACGTGGAACACAAATGGATTCAGAAAACCATGATGAAAGTTGTCACTGTTGAAATTACTTTAGCCTGGACTCTAGGCTTTATTAACTTGAAAGTTCTGTTTAATCCATCTGGACTTTTCCCATTATGAGTAAAATAATAAGAAATGGGGCCCTCCTGGATCAGATCTTGAAGCAGAAAAAAAAAAAAAAAGACAGGAGTAGAAAACTGGTGAAATCTGAATAGATCTATTGCTTGCTTAACAGTAGTGGGCCAATAATCATTTCTTAGTTTTAATAAATGTACTATGACTGTGTGTAATGTTGACACTGGGGAAAACAGGATAAAGAGTATAGAGAAACTCTATCATTGACCTGAGAAGTTAAAATTATTCAACTATAGGGGGTCGTGCAGTAGCGCAGTGGGTTAAGCACACATGGTCCAAAGCGCAAGGATCCTGGCTTGAGCCCTTGGCTTCCCACATGCAGGGGAGTTGCTTCACAAGTGGTAAAGCAGGTCTGCAGGTGTCTTTCTCTCCCCCTCTTCTCTCCATTTCTCTCTGTCCTATCCAACAACAATGACATCAATTAACAACAGTAATAATAACCACAACAATAAAAAGAAAACCAAGGGCAACAAAAGGGAAAGAAATGGCCTCCAGGAGCAGTGAAGATTCATGGTGCAGGCACTGAGCTCCAGCAGTAACCCTGGAGGCAAAATAAAATAAAATAAAGCAATTCTACTATAAAAAAGATTGTTTAAAGTAAAAAGCATACTTAGTTTTAAGTGATAATTGTATTAACCTTGCTGCCATAACAAAAGACCATAGGCTGCCTGGGTTAAATAATAGTTATTTTCTCACAGCTCTGGAGGCTGAGAAGCTCACGATCAAGGGACTGCTTCACAGATGTCCACCTTCTCACTGTCTACTCCCATGACAGCATAAGAAAACTCTGACTTCTCTTTCTTTTCTTTTAAAGCAGTGGGTTTAAAGGATTCATTTCTAAGTCTTTTTTTTTATGGCAGTGAGGAAACTGACCAAGAAAGGTTTTTTTTTTTTTTTAAATTTATTTCTTTATTGGGGAATTAATGTTTTACATTCAACAGTAAATACAATAGTTTGTACATGCATAACATTCCCCAGTTTCCCATTTAACAATACAACCCCCACCCACTATGTCATTTAGCATCCTTCATGGACCTGTATTCTCCCCACCCACCCACCCCAGAGTCTTTTACTTTGGTGCAATACGCCAAGTCTTTAGATTTCATTTAGACCCTATGTTCAAATACAGTTACACTGGGGGTTCAACTCCCTAATCACCTCAATGTCAGAATTAATAAATAATGCAATTGAGTCATCACAATAATGTAAATTGGCATATTCATTTAGGAAGGCAGGCTAATACTATCTTCATGAACTAACATAACCTAGAAATTCCACCCCTAAATATCCACCTAATTGAAATGTACATGTGTCCCCTCCCATACAAGCATACATTCAGCACCATTATTTATAATATCTCAGAAATGTATGAACTACTGAAATGTCTCTAAGAAATTAAATGCATAAATATAAACTATAATCTATTACACAATGGACATTATATTCCTATGATCAGTGAACACCAGTAAGCCCAACAATATGGTTTAATCACACAAGCATCATGTGGATATGAAGCAGATACAAAAGCATCCATTCTTTGTGGCTACATAATCATCTCAATAAAAACCAAACTACCAGGGAGTTGGGCGGTAGCAAAGAGTGTTAAAAACACGTGGCTCAAAGCACAAGGATCTCGGTTCAAGCCCCTAGCTCAGCACCTGCAGGGGAGTCGCTTCACAATCAGTGAAGCAGGTCTGCAGGTTTCTATCTTTCTCTCCCCCTGTCTTCCCCTCCTCTCTCTGTTTCTTTCTGTCTATCCAACAACAAGGACATCATCATCAACAACAATAATAACTACAACAACAAGGGCAACAAAAGGGAATAAATAAATAAATAAATAAATATTAAAACAAAAAAAACTACCTGAGCTGGGCAGTGGTGCATCTGGTTGAGTGCACATTACCATGCACAAGAACTCAGGTTTGAGCTCCTGCTCCCCACCTATAGAGAAACTTCTCAAGTGGTAAAAACAGGTCTGTAGGTATCTATCTTTCTCTCTCCCTCTCTATCTCCCCCTACTCTCTTTCTCTCTGTCCTATCAAATAAACAGAAGACAGGAAGGAAGGAAGGAAGGAAGGAAGGAAGGAAGGAAGGAAGGAAGGAAGGAAGGAAGGAAAGCTGCCAGAAATGGTAGATTCATAATGCCAGCACTGAGCCCTAATGATAAACCTGGTGGCAATAAAAATAAATAATTAATTAATTAAAACTATCCACATGTTAGAAGGCATTAGACTCTTGATCATGTAGGACTCTCAGATGTCACACAGTTGTTTTTGTTTGTTCTTTTATCAGTGCGCTGAGTATATTCAGTTTGTGAAAATTTATCTACTGATGCACCCAGTTAAGTGTATGAAGTACAAGGACCCAGTTTTGAGCCCCCAGCTCCCCACCTGCAGGGGGATGGTTCACAAACAGTGAAGCATGTCTGCAGGTGTTTATATTTTTCTCTCCCTCTCTATCTCCCCTCCCTTCTCAATTTCTTTCTGTCCTACCCAGTAAAACAGCTGGGGAAAAAAAATGACCACCAGGAGCAGAGGATTCATAGTGCCAGCACCAAGCCTTAGCAACAGGAGACCAAAAAAAAAAAAAAATCTACTGACACACGTCTTGTGTTTTTTTTTTAAATTTATTTATTAATGAGAAAGATAGGAGAGAGAGAAAGAACCAGACATCACTCAGGTACATGTGCTGCTGGGAATTGAACTCAGGAACTCATGCTTGAGAGTCTAGTGCCTTAGCCACTTCGCCACCTCCCAGACCACACGTTTTGTGATTAAAAAAAAATAAAATATGTGTGTGTGTGTGTGTGTGTGTGTGTGTGTGTTATGCTTCACAAAAAATGTCCATAAACACACACAAAATTTTGTCTCACAGTCTTTGAGAGAATTAAAAAGAGAATTAATGGGGGCTGGGTGGTGGCTCACCTGGGTGAGTGCACATGTTACAAAGCGCAAGGACTCAGGTTCAAGTCCCTAGTCCCCACCTGCAAGGGGAGAGCTTCGTGAGTGGTGAAGCAGAGCTGTAGGTGTCTCTCTGTCTCTCTCCCTCTCTGTCACCCCCTTTCCTCTCAATTTCTAGCTGTCTCTATCTAATACACAAATAAATATTTTAAACAATTTAAAAAGAGAGAGTGAATAGAAAACACACTCCATCCCTTTCACTTCTTTTTTTGTCCCTGCTCCCTTGCTTCATTCCTGCCCTCAGCATACCTGAAACATCATTAGCTATGTCTTTGGGAAGTTACTTCTCCTACAGCACAGTCTTGTCTTCTTGGCCAAAATGGCCCTGGTGGTGCAGTGGTGAATATCATGGCAATTGCTGAAATACCTTAAGTTTGTGGAGTGTGCTAAGTGGTCGACTTTTCAAGGAACTTTCTTATGGTGAAATGTAGATACTAATCACTCTCCACCATTTTTTATAGTTCTTGTCATTTGTAAATGGGAAAGGAACACCGCCCCCACCCCCGAATTCTCTTGCCTTCTTCCATCTGTATTTTCTTTACTAAATTATCCAGTCTTATAAATATTTGAATAACATTTGGTCAGGATAAAATCTTTCCTGTCAGCTCAGTACAAGAACACTTTTTGGCTCCTGAGACCATAACAGTCAGATAAATTAATATTGATTTGTTAGAAAATAGTTTTCACTCTGTCTAAACATCTTATTCTAGGCTCTTGAACCAAAATTATGAATTTAAAAGCAGCAAAATAGTTCTTCACAGTTTTCCCAGTGAAACTAATTATGGGAAGATTGTGAAAAATGTATCGGATACTATTTCTAACATAGAATTCTGCAAACCAAAAATTCACAGAAAACAGAGGCGCTATGTGTGATTTATATGAGCAAGTTGCAATTTGGTAGACTGGAGTTTATATAAATAGTTCTTGCATCTTCCACTGGGATAACTCAATACATTAATATCTCACATATAGTAGAAATGAAAGGCGAACCTTTTTTTCAACTAATAGTTTTATTTACCTAATAGAAGGATCAGATTTTTCCCCCTTCTTATTTGTGTCTACATATTAAATAACAGCTCACTGTCATCTATATAGATATGCAGGGTGTAGAGTTTGGCAGACTTATCTCTTAATTGCATCAGCATATACAAATGGAGGGGAGAATTAAAATAGTAAAAGGAAGAAAATAAAAATACAGCTCAAATGTCCACATTCATTTAAAATAATATTTCATATATTGTTTTCTCATAAAAATGCATTTTCACCTCATGAAACTCAGAAAATCTAATGTATTCGCTATCCTACTTCATTTACTCCATATTATATGAGAAATAAATCCTAAATGTAATTTTTGAATAATAACTAACAAAGAAATATTCCCTCCTCTTTTGATCATTCAACTTATTTGAAATATCAAGTAGTAGAGCATTAAACATCTGTCTGCAAATCCCTTGTCTGAACTGCAGATCTCTTTAAAGATAGATACCTAAAGTTGTAGGCTCCATTGAAACTATTTTGGCTTTTTGATACCTATTGTATAACTGCTTTCCAGACATTATAACAGTTACCACAAAAGACATACATGGAAATGGAAAGAAAAGGCAAATGGAAAAAGAATCTCTCTGTGTGCATGTGTGTTAAAGAAAAATGCAGAGGAGGCTGTAATTAAATATAAAACAAGATTGGGCGGGGAGTGTTGGTGTATCCCATAGAGAGCACACATTACCATGCACAAGGACCCAGGTTCAAGCTCCTGGTCCCCACCTGCAAGAGGGAACTTTCATGAGCTGTAGAACATTGCTGTAACTATGTTCTTCTCCCCTCCCCTCCTCCTCCTCTTCCTTTTCCTCTACTCCCCCCTTCTCCTCCTCTCTCTTTTTCCTTCCTCCTCTCCCTTCTCTTCCTCCCTCTTTTCCCTTCCTTCTCCTCCTCTCCTCCCTCTTTTACCTTCCTCATCTTCTTCTTTTTTTCTCCCTTTCTCTATCTTCATGTATTGGAATAGAGAGAGGAAGAGGGAGAGGGAGAGGGAGAGAGACTGCTGGGTATGGTTGAACCCTACAGGCACAGAGCTTCTAGTGGCAAAAATAATAAATAAATAAATAAGATTGAAATTTTGTTTCCCAGCTACATGACCCATGTAATTTTTTTTTTTAAAAAAGTCTTTATCTATTATTTATTGGATAGAGACAAAAATTGAAAGGGAAGGGGAAATATAGAGAGAGGGAAGGAGGGAGGGAGGGAAGAACTCCAATAGCCCTGCTTCACTACTTGAAAAGCATTCTCCCTGTAGGTGGGGACTGAGGCCTTGAACCCAGATCTGTGGTAATATATGCACTCTACTGGGTGCACCACTGCCCAGTCTCACCCATGTAATTTTTAAGAACAGTTTATTTGAAGCCCCTTTTCTTTGGAGAGTATCACGTGCCGTTGGCTTTTTTGAGGATGCCAATGAACAGCTAGTTATTAGGTCAAGACTGCCTTCTCCCTGAAAACTAGTTCATGAAGCCATCTAAAATATGAAAGTAAATATAAAATCCTTAAAGTATATATATAGTCTTCTGGTTGAGAAGGAGGTTTTCAGTTTTCATATTGTCACTCTGAAGCCTTTTCTGAAATTGGAAATGACAATCTAGGGATATATATATATATATATGTTGAATGGAACCTGAGTCTACTGCTAGGTTTGAGGAGTGAACTATTTTCTGCCATAGATTAAGCTGAACTAGACCGTATGTCAAAAAAGAGTCCCAATGTCAACTTAATCCATTGTCATAGCTGTAAAATGCTATTTCACTATACGAGCAATTCCCTTGTGGATTTCTCTTGCCTTTCTGTGCAGCTCAACTCTATTTTAATCTATTGTGGCTTTTTCCTTCTCTCCCAACTCTCAACATTTTGGAATCATTAAATATATTTGCCTCTGGGGCACCTGTTTGATATTTACACAAATTATGAAAGTAAAGTAGGAGCAAAGTAAGGAGAAATAAAGGCAGTATAGTGCTTCTATTTCTGTTTGACTTAATAAATAGTGGAAACAATTCATCAACTAGCTAGGACATTTAATCATTTTCTTTGGGATCAAACAAGTGGCTGAAAAATCTCTAATTCCACTGCAGGAGGTCTGTGTATTATGTACAGAGGGTTAGATGTGGAGGACAAGTGGGTGATCCCTAGTGTTTGTGTTTGAATTTCCCCAAGTCTGTTCAAGACGAGGGCTTTCCAGATGTGACAAAAGACAAGAAAATTTCCAAATCAAAATTCCCGCTTGCCTATCAGTATGTTGAATTTTCTCCCCATTTGTGCAATTAAGGGTTTTGCTGAGTGAGCTTAGGACTCTATCTCTTTAAGTGTTTAACAGTAATTGGTTCATGTCCTCGTATTCATTGAAAATCCTAGACATTTCATGTAAAATCTTCTTAATGAGGGGATGAATTTTTCATTCACATGAGAAAGCTCCCTCTGACAAACAATTTCTAAATAAAACTTTGGCGACATGACATCCCACATTGGACCTGACAGAGAGGACAGGTGCATTAGAATATAACTGTATGGCGATCCTTCAAGCTGTCAGCCATGAATATTTTATTTCTTAATGAATCATCTTTGTGAAATGAACTTTCTTGTTGTAGTGTCAGTGCCATTTACAACAAAAAGCTGGCTCCTCTTAAAAGGTGAGCTCTGGGAAGATGCTGAAGTAGGCATAAAACGCTTAACCCTACCTGAGGTGGCAGGGTGGGGGTGGTGAGGGGAGGCTCTGCCTTTTCCTTCTCCTTTCTGAGAGCAACTTGAGAACTCACCTCAACAGAGCATGCTCCTGTGGAGGAGAGACGGTCGGTCCTCTAATCAAGTTTCTCTTCTGAGAAGTAACCACTGAGTAACCACCCAGGGACAGCCACTTTGGCCATTGCTTCTGTTGTTCTGAGGAGCCCCTACCTTCTTTTTAATTATGCCCCCCCCATCTCCTTTCTAACATCCAAAAGGCCTATGGGGTGCTATTAGCTAGTGCTAACTGACAGCTCCAGGCAGGGAGCCTTTCTCTGTTCCCTGTGCCACTTTCTTCTTGATCTCAAAGATGACTTTTATTTGTTTATTTTGAGGCTAGAGGAAGAGCTTTCATTCTGACAATGGATGTAAATATCTTCCCCAGTGAAAGAGCCAAAAAGTAGTTTTATATTGCACTCAGAGTCTTCCAAGATGTGGCTTGGCATGGAATCATTTAGTTCATCTCTAGACATCACCAAGATAATAGAACCTGCTCCCCCCAAATAGCCTGTGGTGAATTCTGTGCCCTTTGCCATCAGCTGAGCTGTTGGTGAGACTGTGAGATGATATTGATTTTTCCTTTTTCTTTTTAATTCATTGTCTCAAATACATTATCAAGGCTGCCTAGCAATCCTTGCATTTGCTTAACCTGGTTTATCTTCCACTCCTCGCAGGAACTATTTTAACGTTCTCCACCAACCCGACCCCTCACCCTCCCACCCGCATAATTTTCTCCCTCTCCCTGAAGACCTGACTTCTGAGATCATTTCACCAGTCAGTACCTAAGCTTCTTATCCTCAATTCCTCTTCAAAATCAACCACCTTTTACCCTCCCCTTATCATCTGTTTTGCTTTCACAATGAACAAAATCCTGCTTCATATTCAATTCCAAGATTAATTTCACCACCCCTGAAAGGACCCCCTCTTAATACCCCCACCCACAACCTCTTTCAGGAATATGACTTATCAAGAAAGTGACCGGGATCTATCAGAAGCTTTCAAATTATGTCCAATGTCTGTTTTCATAAGTAAACTTTTCTTGAAGCATAGCTACTCTCTTGCTTACCTTTGTATGGTAGTTTTCATGCTACAAAAATGACAGGCTTGAGTACTTGCAATAGATTCTGTGTGTTTCCCATAAAATCTAAGTATTTGCTATTTGTCCCTTTATAGGGTTTTCAGGTTCCCTGATTTACACCAGGGGCTAGATCCAGAGCCTTGCATGTCAAGTCCCCACCAAAGTATCTTCAATGAAACCCAAATGGAAACAGTGTGTCTTAAACAATGATCCTTTTTTCTTGGCAGCTTACACTTCACTCTTGCACCATGCTATCACAACCACAAGAACTTGTGTCCATGAGGCCACACATAGGAGAAAGCCAGGCCCAAAAAAGCAGTTGGTGGACCAAGCAGAAATGGAATTAGCTAGAAATTTGTTGTTTTCTTTTAGGTAGGTTGAAGTGAGATTTATGTTTTCTAGCCAGTGTTCAGTGTGGGCAGGTGACAATTCTTGTAGGTATTTTTTTCTCCTCCCTTTTAACTTCCGCAAAGGCGTGTCTTTGTTTTGTTTCACATATTACTTTAGCTACCACTCAAGGTTTAAAAAAAGGTTTTTGCACCTTCTATAGAAAGGGTTTCATTTGTGCAGTTGCTGGAGAAAGTCTTCATCACACAATGAATTTTGTTACTTCCCTGGTGACACACATATCTGGTGCTTCCTACTGCTTACAAGTTGCTCAAACTACTTGTATTAAATTAGATGTATACCACTGTATCTCTCATTCCAAATAACATATCTCTCTCTTAGAAATTTTCTGAATTCTGAAACCAAATAGCACACATACTTTTTTTTTTGTAAATAAAGTCAATTTCATAACAGT
Source organism: Erinaceus europaeus (assembly GCF_950295315.1). NCBI lineage: Eukaryota > Metazoa > Chordata > Mammalia > Eulipotyphla > Erinaceidae > Erinaceus > Erinaceus europaeus. The sequence goes on along the minus strand of NC_080163.1, from coordinate 128,078,479 downwards.
TTTATAGCAAATGTCCACATGCACAATTATAAAAGACATAAAGTGACTATTGAAATGTGATTGCTTAAAAAAAAAAGCAGCCTTAACAATCCTTATAAGTGAAATAAGTTAATGCTCTTTTTTCATTCTCCATCTTTCTAACCCCCACCCCCTTACTTACTGAGCAGCCCCTATTCTCTTTGAGTCTTTGATAGTTGTGCCCCTGCCCACAATCAGGACAAGACATCTTAACCGGCTTCCCAGAAGTAGTGATATTTCACTTCCTGCCTCTTTGGTCTTTTTTGGTAAGGGAGCAAAGTGGAAATAGAGAGAGGATCACTCTGATGTTCTGACATCATATGTTCTTACTAGTGTTTCCAAGCATCCACCTTTCCCCAAATCAGTACCCTGATCAGGCCTGATCTGAGTACATATATGACTTATTTTGTTTTATATTTTGTCATGGGCCACCATGGGCCAACTTTTTCAGATAGAAAGAGAGAGGCAGAGAGACAGAGTAAAAGAGGGAAAGACACCACAGCACCCAGGCTTCCTCCAGAGCAGGGGTGGAGGGTTTGGGCTCAAATTTCTGTCACCCACTTGACAAAGCAGACATACTGTTCAGGTGAGCTCTCTTGCTGGCTCTGAGCTCATGTACTGTTTTTTGTTTGTTTGTTTGTAATTGTTGTTGTTTTTTACTGGTTACACTCATACTCCTTATTTATTCATCCAAATTTGAACTTTAGCCTTGCTCAAGGTAATCGTGTGTCTTCTTGACAGTAAAAAGTCACTAAAATGCCTTTGTAATGAAGGGCCAAGATATCACAGTGGTCATACAAAAGACTTACATGCCTGAATCTTTAAGGCCCCAGGCTCAGTCCCCAGCACCACCATAAACCTGAACAGAGCAGTGTCCTGGTAAATAAACAAAATAAACAAGAGTGTAATTCCTGTGCCACCTAATGCTTAATCTTCTCCCATACAGGACCCAACCCCTTTGTGGCCTGCATTACTACAGGCCTCAAGAGGGAGCGTGCAATGGACCCACTCCCCACTTCCAAAATTTCAGTAAATCATGAGTTGTCTTTCCAAATCTGTCTAAGTGAGTGTTAATCTGTCTCACAGTGAATGTACTTTATCCTGGGAGTGTATGTAAATAAATTGGAATAAAGCAGATCAAAGACAAGAATTAGACATTTTTGTTATTTAAATCCTCTTATTTCGTTCTCTCTCCCCATCTGCCCTATTTTCACCCCATTGTGTCTGCTCCTTATTACATTTGAATAATAATGTAATTTCAGATTTAGGATTCACTATTGTAGACCTTCAAATGGTGCTTCCACTCCTGCCTTTCTCCTAAGTCCATGTCTCCTTCTTACTCACCCCACTCCCCACCCCCCCACCACTACACACAGACACACTCTGCAAGGACTCTAGAAGATTGCACTTCATTAAATTATTTTTATAATGAGTTCCTGTTACCAGGGAATACAGAGTTAAAAAGGTGATCTCACTGAAAGTCATTAGCATAAGACCTGCTGGACCCTTAGAAGTGACTGGATCATAATCAATAGCAATATGATTATACCCATGCTACAATTATAAATTATTTAAAACACTACCCCTAGGTTACTGACTAGTTGCCTTTAAATTAAATTCTCTGTCAATAATTGATGCAAAGAATTCATGTGAGAACACCTTCAGTTACTGAAACTTTTTTAAAGTGGCATAAAATATTGAACTGTTGCCAGTCATTAGCAGCTAGGCTGTCTGTTTGCTGTAACAGTCCTCTTTTCTAAATTGGTCAAGAAAGACTCTCAGATCTTAAAAGATGACAAATGATTCTAAGTCCACTGCCAGCTAATTTTCTAAGAACACTAAAACCTAGCTAGCCCCTAAACAAAAATTCATGAAAGCCAAAGGGGGAGGGGAAGCCACTAAATAATAAGCAATTACACTTCTTAGATGATTTGAATTTTGACTTCGACAGCATCCTTTTTGGTTCAGATCCTGCCAGCCTTTGTGACTCTTCAGTGCTTCTTCCTCTGCCTCTCCCATCTACTCGTTTCACACTTTTTGTTCACACAGGTAAGAGGAAACTAAACTCAGATAGTGTCTTCTGGTTTCCAGCAACCTAGAGCAACATTTTCTAGACAGACCGTTCGGAATTGATGCACAATATTTTCCTTGATGAATTTGTCACTAACTGAACAGATGGCTTGTTCGGGATGAGGCTTGAGTACCAAGTATCAGCAAATGCCATAGAATGCTTACTTTTGTTGTGACAATTTTCAGTATTTACTTTCATTTATCAACTAGCTTTTATCTTTTAATTGAAAAGATAATGTTACATCACACACACACACACACACACACACACACACACACACACACATTTTATCCTTAACTGTTGTATTTGGACTTAGTATTCATTAGATATCAAAGTTCCTTTATCAACTTCCACTAAACAAAGGAAGCCCTCCTCCCTCACCAAACGTACCATTGAACATCAGAGTCATTGACTTTCAGTGGTGCCTAAACATAGATAAAGTCTTAGACTCCTGCATGTTACTAGTTAGTAGTCAACATTTCTACTAGTTGGAAATAAACTGCTTTGGAGACCAGCTTTCTGCTGTACCTAATTCTTTACTACAACTGCAATCTAGCCTGATTCTAACGTTTAACTCCAGATGAATGTTTTCTTTCTTAGTTTTTTATTTTTCTTCCATGAAGCAAATTGATTCATGTGTCCCAAGAGTAAGTGTGGTCCTCACACCTGCCCTGAGGGTAAGTGAAGGATAGAGAGGGTGGAAGCCTACACTAGAGTTCATAAGGGTTGAGGAGGAAGACAGGGTTGACACTATGCCTCATGGATGTTCACAGCCCTTGAAGTTGACCTTCAGACCCCAGGATAGGCCTCGGTTTTCCGCACTGCAGCTCTTTCGAGAAAAAGGGTGACTAATGGAGCACAGAGCATGCCTTGCTTCTCAGAATTTCAATCAGCAATTATCTGATGACTAGACCGATTATGGTCACCACTGTTCCAATAGATCCACCCAGGCCCTCAGTGACGAGGTGTGAGGGAGGCAGGGATCCTACGCACCCTCCCGTGGGGCCTTGCTTTCCATTGCTCGCCAGGTACTGCTGTTCTCTGTACAAGTCTCGACAGTGTGATTAGGAAAATAAATTCAATAGTGTGCCTTAAGTATTTCCATCTTGAGGGTAGCTATTAGGCATGTGCGAAGGTGTAATATCCGCCTTTTCAAACCACATTTCAAAATTGATAGCAATGCCAGATTATGAACACTGTAAAAGCTGGGTTTGCTCTGTTAAGAGGAATAAAATCTGCCTGCTAATCAGACGACTTGCCTCACCTTTCTGTGGGTTTCTTTTATCCATTAAATTAAGTATTATTTAGAAAAAGTACCTGAGTTCTGATACAGGTGACATCTTCCTTTCTGTTTCCTGGTAGTCTACAAGTGCATGTGTCCACTGGAGAGAGTTTGTATGCAGCCGCCTTCTGCGTTGGGCCTCCTGACTGTGCCTGTTCTGTCACATGGCTGCAGTGACAGCAGCCTAACTCTCACCACAAAAACTTTCATCCCCACTGTAGTGTGTCCTGCTCTTTCAGTCCAGCATTCTACCAACCCTAAGTTTGATATCAGATCTGCACCAAGCAGGGACTAGGTTAGCATGTGCTAGGAACAGGGTTCAAGACCCCAGTCCCTATTTGTAGGGGGTGGGGAGCAGGTTTATGGACAGTGAGGCAGTGCTGCAGGTATCCTATCTCCCCCTCCTTCATCTTAATTTCTTTCTGTCTCTATCAATAATATTAAAAAAATAAAAACTTAAAAAGTAGGATTTGCACTATTTTCACTGTGCAGGAAGCCTAATCACCTTTAATATTGAACAAAGGACATTTGGAAACTTGACCACTGAAACCCTGTCTTACTCAACAGTCCAAACCCAAACAAGAAATATCTGTTGTTATAACTAACTTCTACTGGTAACATTATGCTACTTCTTGCAATGTAAAAACTTCACTGGTCAGATAGATTGAGGAATATAAGACTTAGGTAATGTGATAAACTCAGAAGTTCTATTTTTTTTTCCTGAGTCTTGTAGATGTGCAATTCCATGGCTGATTTTTTTTAAATTTCAGAGAGAGATAGAAACATATAGAGAATGAGAGACCCACACCATTGCTTCAGTGTTTGTGTAACATCCCCCACTACCATTATCTTCCCATGGTGCAGGGGCTCCAATTTGGGGATTCCCACATGGCAAGGCAGATGCTCTTGGGTAAGCTGTTTCCAAGACCAAACTCAAGGATTTTAACAACAGTAACTTTTCTAAAGGGCCATGTCCATTGGTTTACAGTATCAGCTGTATCAAGTTAGATGGCATGCTCTCTCATACTCGGAAGCTGATACTCACAGATCAGAAAAAAAAAATTCATCTTCACAATCTCCCTGCATTCTATTCATTTATTTTTGATAGAGAAAGTGAGAGAGACCATAGCACAGAAGCACTAAATGCTGTGGGGGTCAGGCTCACACCTAGATTACATGCATTGCAAAGCAGCAGATTATCCAAATGGGCTATCTCACCAGCCCTGTATTCTTCTTTAAGAAAAGAAAAGGGAGTCAGGCAGTAGCGCAGCAGGTTAAGCGCATGTGGCACTAAGCGCCAAGCACCGGCATAAGGATCCCAGTTCAAGCCCCCAGCTCCCCACCTGCAGGGAATTCAGTTCACAAGCAGTGAAGCAGGTCTGCAGGTATCTGTCTTTCTCTCCCCCCTCTATCTTCCCCTTCTCTCTCCATTTCTCTCTGTCCTATCCGACAACAATAAGAACATCAAATAACTACAACAAAAAAAACCAACAAGGGCAACAAAAGGAAAGAAAGAAAGAAAAAAGAAAAAAAAACAACAACAATAACCTCATGACTTGAATCTTGACAATCGCATAACATTGCAGGCAACAGATATTTGATTCAATGTATCTTTCAAGATAAGGACAATTTTCAGACTTTGAATTGTTTTTTTCCACAGAGTAGTAATCACTGATGTTTCTGAATGGAAATAAAAAGCATGCAAGCAATTATCCTATATGAAAAAGATAGGGGATGATGACAGCTCAGTGTCAAAGCATAGGCCTCAGGTTCAATTCCTGGCAGCTCCAGATGTCAAAGCTGAGTGATATTCTTTCACTCATAAATAAAAACAACAGTAACAAATCTTTTAGAGAGAATATTTTTAAAAATTAAGTTCTGTAACGGGAGGAAATAGAAAAGATGGGAGACAGAGAAGCAATTACAGAAGCCAGACACCCTACCTTCTGCACTCCATAATGACCCTGGGTCCATTCTCCCAGAGTGATAAAGAATAGGGAACCTTCCAATGGAAAGGATAGGATATGGAACTCTGGTGGTGGGAACTGTATAGAATTGTGCCCCTCTTATCTTACAATCTTGTCAATCATTATTAAATAGATAATAATAATAATAAAAGAAAGTGCAAGCACCCAGGTTCAAGCCCCTAACTTCCACCTGCAAATGAAGCAGTACTGCAGTTTGATCTCTCTCTGTCTCTATCCAATAAATAATAAATAAATAAATAAATAAAAATATGGGAGAAACATATACTAAATTATGTGTTAAGATGTTTCCCCATTAAAAATAAAAGTCATTGAACTGTTGTTTATGGATTGACTCAGTCAGCCTTAAAAGCAAGAGCTTAGGAAATGTTCTGAGAGTTTTCCCCAGATAATTCTATCTTCACATAGTTTGCACAATGGGCTGGGACTCCTGATGGAAATGACAAGAACTAGGTCTAGGACTCTTAGTTGTATGCGACACATTTGTTATCACCCTGAAGCCATATCACAATCTTGCAAGGTGCACGCTGCTTCCGTACTACTTGTTCAGGTGAGAAAATTGCTGAGACTGATAATTAACTTGCCCAAAGTCACATAGCTAATGAGAATAAAAACCATGATAATGACCTGGGACATGGAACGCCTACACTCATTTTTTTCCCATGAAGCATGATTCACTCAAATCCTAATTAATATACAATTTCATATGTAGTCTTAAAAGGAAACTTCCAAGCATTCCAAGGATTTGATATAAGCCTAAAAGTAAGGTCTGTTTTATGCATTTAACATCTGCCTATGATTTGACTCTATAGGCAAATGTATCTGTGTAAGAGACAAAAAGAGATATAGAGAATATTAACACACCTATATAACATCAAGATGTAATTTCCATGTCATAAGTGAATGTATTTTAAAGACCTAGTTTCCTGGCTTTTGACAAGTCCACATATTTACTATTATAAAAATAAAAATTTCTGTGGAACTTCAGAGTTTATAAAAATGCAGGTTTATTAGGTACATAAAATCATGATGGGAAACAGGGGGGAAAGGCTAGCTAGAAATGTGGCAGGAGCCATGATTCTTTTAAATGTTCAGAAGCTTTTAGATTAATGTCTCATGAGTCTCAGAAGAAACTGCATCAAGTGGATTCTGGGAGAAGAAAGACAGAGACAAAGTGTAAGCAGTGAAGAGGAGAAAAGCCAAAAGGGGGAACTCCTACCAGATGATCTTTTTAAATTGTGCTCATACCCACAATTCCTGGTGAGTTGGCATGCATCTGTTCCATGCTCTTGACATCAGCCTCACACTAATTATATGTTCATGTCCCATATTCCTTTTGCTCAACATGAGTAAAACTGTATTCCCATTTCATAAGTTTACATACCCACGTCATCACTACCGCAGTTATATATAGAACATTTCCATTGACCCCTGTTAAATCCCATCATTTGTATTTCAGATATATCCTACAATTCCCAGAGGCAAACACACTTCTTATTTCTCTCCCCTAAAATAGATTTAACCTGTTTTAACAGTTCCATTTTTAAAGGCAATCATACCCTTTGTATCTGTCTTCCTTCCTCAAGATCATGTGTTTGAAATTCTACACTGAGATGGATGGTATCAGTTTTCTTTTATTTTCCTTTCTTTCTTTCTTTCATTTTTTTTTATTTAAGAAAGGATAAATTAACAAAACCATAGGGTAGGAGGGGTACAACTCAACATAATTCCCACCACCCAATCTCCATATCCCACCCCCTCCCCTGATAGCTTTCCCATTCTCTATCCCACTGGGAGCATGGACCCAGGGTCATTGTGGGTTGCAGAAGGTAGAAGGTCTGGCTTCTGTAATTTGCTTCCCCGCTGAACATGGGCGTTGACTGGTCAGTCCATACTCCCAGTCTGCCTCTTTCTTTCTCTAGTAGGATGGGTCTCTGGGGATGCTGAGCTCCAGGACACATTGGTGGGGTCTTCAGTCCAGGGAAGCCTGGCCGGCAGCATGATGGCATCTGGAACCTGGTGGCTGAAAAGAGAGTCAACATACAAAGCCAGACAAATTGTTGAGCAACCATGGACCCAAAGCTTGGAATAGTGGAGAGGAAGTGTAAGGGGGGTACTCACTGCAAACTCTAGTGTACTTCTGCTTTCAGGTATATATTTTGCAGTAGTTTATGGATACGTGTGAACATATGCTCTCTTTCACAGAAACTGGTGTATATCTAGGTTTTGGGACTTTGTTAGAAAGTGAACCACCTGAGATGGAATTAGAGTATACTATGAAAGGAAAGGTCTCACCAGAGTAATGAAGCTGAAGGGTTGTCATTCCACACGTGAAGTCTCTGGACACAGTTTGAAGTGAAGCATGTTGAGGTGGCAATCATTGTGTTGGTTAGGTTGTGATCGGCAGATGCAATATTATTTGATATGGATTGGGAGAGGCATATGGGAAAGTGGGCCCTATCCAATGGTTCCAGGACTGGGGGAAGTAGAGGCTCTATAGTGGAGATGTGAGGTTCCTGCTGTCTTAGGGTTCAAAAAGACAATCGATAGTTAATGTTATCATCACATTAATTGGTAATTGGGTTAACTTTGAAAAGTCCTTTTGTTAGGGTTTACTGTACAGTACCCAGTATCTTGTATATAGCTGTGCTATTGGTTGCTTCTGATCTACTTGGTCTAGGCTTTTGAGAGAGTCCGCTTATCAAATATACAGCCTATATATTAAAAAGATTCAGTTTGTGTTTTGAAAAACTTTGAGACATACAATTGATTTTCCCCCTCTCATATTAATTAACTACTGATTTATATGTCTACATCTTGCTAGGAGTGTACATAAACACCATTCCCACCACCAAAAGACTGTGACCCATCCCTACCACCCACTCCCGCTCCCCACTGGCCCAGGAAGCTGCATGTCTACCCCTCACCACAGGGCTTTTACTTTGGTGCCCTACTCAAAATTAGGTCAGGTCCTGCTTTTAGTTTCCCTTTCAGATCTTCTTACTCAACTTCTGTTGATGATAAGGATCATCCCATACTCATCTTTATCTTTCTGACTTAGCTCACTTAACATAATTCATTCTAGCTCTGTCCAAGATGGGTCAGAGAGGGTGGGTTCATTGTTCTTGATAGCTGCATAGTATTCCATTGTGTATATATACCACTTTCTCAGCCACTCATCTGTTGTTGGGCACCTGGGTTGCTTCCAGGTTTTAGCTATTATGAATTGTGCTGCTATGAACATAGGAGTACACACCTCTTTTTGGTTGGGTGTTATGGAGTCCTTGGGGTATAACCCCAGGAGAGGAATTACTGGATCATATGGAAGGTCCATGTCTAGCCTTCTGAGAGTTTTCCAGACTGCTCTCCACAGAGGCTGTACCAATTTACATCCCCACCAGCAGTGTAAAAGGGTTCCTCTGTCCCCACAACCTCTCCAGCATTTGTTGCTGCTGTCCTTTTTGATGTATGCCATTCTTACAGGAGTGACGTGATATCTTAGTGTTGTCTTAATTTGTATTTCTCTGACAATCAGTGACCTAGAGCAGTTTTTCATATGTTTGTTAGCCTTTTGGATCTCCTCTGTAGTGAATGTTTTGTTCATATCCTCTGACCATTTTTGGATGGGGTCATTTGCTTTTTTGGTGCTAAGTTTGCTGAGCTCTTTATATATTTTGGTGATTAGTTTCTTGTCTGATGTATGGCATGTGAAGATCTTCTCCCATTCTGTGAGGAGTCTCTCTGTTTGTTTAATAGTTTCTTTGGATGTGCAGAAGCTTTTCGATTTGATGTAGTCCCTTTGGTTTGTTTCTGCTTTAGTCTTCCTTGCAATTGGGTTTGATTCATCAAAGATGTCCTTGAGGTGTAGGTGGGAAACTGTTTTACCAATGTTTACCTCTAAGTATTTGATTGTTTCTGGTCTGACATCTAGGTCTTTGATCCATCTGGAGTTGATTTTTGTTTCTGTTGAGATAAAGTGGTTCAATTTCATTCTTCTGCATGTTTCAACCCAGTTTTCCCAGCACCATTTATTGAAGAGAGCCTCCTTTTTTCATTTAATCCTTTGAGCCCCCTTATCAAAGATTAGATGTCCATAAGTGTGGGGATTTATTTCTGGGCTTTTAATTCTGTTCCACTTGTCTGTGTGCCTATTTTTGTTCCAGTACCATGCTGTTTTGATGATGATGGCTTTATAATATAGTTTAAGGTCTGGGAGTGTGATACCTCCATTTCTGTTTCTTTTCCTCAAGATGGTTATGGCAATTCTAGCTGTTTTCAGGTTCCAGATAAATGATTGTAGTGTTTGTTCTATTCTCTTAAAGAAGCTTGGTGGAACTTTGATGTGTATTGCATTAAATTTGTATATGCCTCTGAAGAGAATATTCATTTTGATGATATTTATTCTTCCAATCCATGAGCATGGGATATCTTTCTATTTCTTGGTATCAGTTTCTATTTCCTTGAGTAGCGACTCATAGTTTTGAGTATACAAGTCTTTCACTTCTTTGGTCAACTTTATTCCTAGGAATTTGATTGATTTTGCTTAAATAGTACAGGGGAGTGATTTCTGGATGTCTTCTTCTTCAGATTTAGTGTTTGCATAAAGAAATGCCACTGATTTTTGTACATTGATTTTGTAGCCTGATACCTTGCTATATTGCCTAATATCTTCCAGTAGTTTTCTGCTGGATTCTTTAGGTTTTTCTATGTATACTATCATATTATCTGCAAATAGTGAGAGCTTGACTTCTTCCCTTCCAATCTGTATTCCTTTGATTCCTTTCTCTTGCCTGATTGCTATGGCAAGAACTTCCAATACTATGTTGAAGATTAACGGTGACAGTGGACAGCCCTGTCTAGTCCCCGATCTGAAGGGGAATGCTTTCAGCTTCTGTCCATTGAGTATGATGTTGGCTGTAGGTTTGCTATATATAGAGTCCACTATCTTGAGGAATTTCCCATCTATTCCCATTTTTTGCAGAGTTTTGAGCATGAATGGGTGTTGGATTTTGTCAAAGGCTTTCTCTGCATCTATTAAGGTAATCATGTGGTTTTTGGCTTTGCTTTTATTGATGTGGTTTATGACATTGATTGACTTACGGATGTTGAACCAGCCTTGCATTCTTGGGATGAATCCCACTTGGTCATGATGAACAATCTTTTTGATATGTTGCTGTATCCGTTTGGCCAAGATCTTGTTTAATATTTTGGCATCTATGTTCATTAGAGATATTGGTCTGTAGTTTTCCTTTTTTGTTCTGTCCCTATCAGCTTTTGGTATCAGGGTGATGTTGGCTTCGTAATAGGTGGAAGGGAGTATTCCTGTTTCTTCAATCTTATGGAAAAGCTTCAGAAGTATGGGTACTAACTGTTTCCTGAAAGTTTTGTAAAATTCATTTGTGAAGCCATCTGGTCCAGGACTTTTGTTGTTGGGGAGGTTCTTAATAACGGTTTCAATTTCTTTGTCTGTGATTGGTGCACTTAGATTTTGTAGTTCTTCTTGGTTCAGTTTTGGAAGGGCATATGCTTCTAGGTATTGTTCCATTTCTTCCAGATTCTCTAGCTTGGTGGCGTATAGTTCTTTATAGAAGTTTTGCGGGATTTCTGGATTTCTGTGGTGTCACTTGTGATATCTCCTCCATCATTTACAATTCTATTAATTTGAGTCTTCTCTCTTTTTTGTTTGGTGAGTCTGGCTAGGGGTTTGTCAATTATGTTTAATCTTTTGAAGAACCAACATTTGGCTTCATTGATCTTTTGTATGGTTCTTTTATTTTCGATGTTGTTTATTTCTGCTCTAACTTTAGTGATTTCTGTCCTTCTGGTTGCTTTAGGGTTCCTTTGCTCCTCTTCCTCTAAGTCCTTGAGGTGTGCAGTAAGGTCATTCATTTGAGCTTCTTCTTGGTGTTTAATATGTGATTGTATGGCTATAAGTTTCCCTCTCAGTACTGCTTTAGCTGTGTCCCAAATATTTTGATAGGTTGTGTCTTCATTTTCATTTGTTTCCAGGAACATTTGAATTTCCTGCTTGAGTGAATCTCTGACCCAGTGGTTCTTAACGAGTATGTTGTTTAGTTTCCAAATTCTGTGACTTTTAATAATTGTCTGTTTGTTGTTAAATGTTAGTTTTACTCCACTGTGGTCTGAGAAGATACTTGGGATGATTTCAATGTTCTTGAATTTATTGATGCTGTCTTTGTGGCCTTACATGTGGTCTATCCTTGAGTATGTGTTATGTGGATTTGAAAAGAAGGTGTATTCCAGTTTTGGGTGGTGAAGGACTCTGAAAATGTCCAAGAGGTCTACTCTGTCAATCTCTTCATTCAATTTTCTTGTATCTTTGTTGGTTCTCTGCTTTGTTGATCTGTCTAAGTGTGAGAGTGGGGTATTGAAGTCTCCCACTATTATTGTATTACTATTGATGTATTTTTGAAATTCTTTCAGTCAGTGCTTGACCTATTTAGATGGTCCCTCATTGGGTGCATAGATGTTAATGATTGTTAAGTCTTCTTGGCTGATTGATCCTCTAATCTTTATGTAATGCCCTTGCCTATCTTTTATTACTTTATTTAATTTAAAATCTATCGTGTCAGAGATGAGAATGGCTGTTCCTTCTCTTTTTTGTGGTACGTTAGCCTGTATGATAGTTTTCCATCCTTTCACTTTAAGTCTGTGTTTATCTTGTTGTGACAGATGGGATTCTTGCAAGCAGCATATGGTTTGATTATGTTTTCTGATCCATACCCCAACTCTGTGCCTTTTGATGGGTGAGTTTAAGCCATTGACATTTATTGATATTATGGATTTAATGTATTGTAGTGCCATTGTTCAAAAAAATTTTTTTTTTGTTTGCTCTGATATATTGCCAATATTATAGTGATGTTCTTGTTTATAAGAGGTCTTTTAGAACCTCTTTCAGGGATGGTTTGGTGATGGTTGCCTCCTTTAATTGTTGTTTTTCTAAGAAGGTTTTGATCCCTCCATCTAGTTTGAATGAAAGTCTAGCAGGATATATTATCCTTGGTTGAAACCCTTTTTCATTCAGGGCTCGATAGATATCTTGCCATTCTCTTCTGGCTTTTAGAGTTTGAGTGGAGAAGTCTGCAGATAATCTTATGGGTTTTCCCTTGTGTATGACTTTTTGTTTCTCTCTTGCAGCCTTTAGGATCCTTTCTTTATCCTTATGTCTTCTCATTGTGACTATGATGTGTCTTGGTGTCTTCAAGTCTGGGTTGATTCTGTTTGGTACTCTCTGGGCCTCTTGAATCTTGATGTCCTTTTTGTTGTTCAGGTCTGGGAAGTTTTCTTCTATTATTTCCTCTAGAATGTTTTCTTCCCCTTCCTCTCTTTCTTCCTCTGGCAGGCCAATTATGCGAATGTTACTTCTTTTGAGATCATCCCATATGTCTCTGTTGTTGTTTTCAGTGTCTCTCAATCTCTTTTTAAGCTCTTTCACCTCTTTCTTATTTTTCTCTAACTCATCCTCTGTCTGACTAATTCTGTTTTCTGCTTCTGTTAGTCTGCTTTCCCTTGCCTCAGCTTCTTTCTTCATTACAGCTCTTTCAGCTTTCAGTTCTCTAATTGCCTCAAGATAATCAGTATTTTCCTTGGGGGTCTCAACTGTTGTTTCCCTAATACTGCCATTCCTTTCCTCCAGTGTTGTTTTCATTTCTGTGATTAGTAAGTTTATTATTGCTTGCATACTTTTCTTATCTATGGTTACTTCTGGCTGATTTGTAGTTTCTTCTGGGCTCTTATCTTCATTCATTGGAGTAGTTTTATTTGTTTTTGATCTACCCAATTTTTTTGATTTATGTGTTTCTTTTTTTATGCTCTGTTGTTCTTCAGTTGTTGTGTCTTGAGTACAAGCAACACTGTAATAAATACCTTTATGACAATTGCACTCACCAACCTCAGGAATTACAGTAGCAACTGAAGCAAGTATTGAAGCAGTTTAATCACTATCAGTTAGCCAAACAATTTCTCCAGTCCCTGAAAAAATAGTAACCAAATCCCAGTGAGAAAGAAAGAGAAAAGAAAGAAGGGATAGCAAGAATAGACAGTTATGCGAATCTACTATCCACTGTATATTCTAGGGGTAACAAGAGGGGAAAGGGAAGTAGTGCAGAGATACACACATAGAGAGTCCACTCTGAGTCAGATTTATTCCCCAAAATACTTCACAAATTCAGAAAGGCAAAGAAGAAGGAAGGAAGAAGTGTATGACAAGAGAAAAAAAAAAGAAAAAAAAGAAGAAAGAGACAAGAGAGAGAAAAGAGAAAAGACAGGAAAAAGAGCTGTAATTGCAGTGAAAGGAAAGTTTTTTTTGATTACTTTATTTTTAATTTAGTTTAATTTAATTTTTTTTTAATTAGCTAGGAGAAGGAGGGAGGAGAGAGTCTGTAGAGGAGGTAGGAGTAATAAGACAAGTTCCTCCTTACAATAGATAAGATGCCCACTACCCTAGCAATGAAAGATACCCTAAGAGTTAATTCTGATCACCCTAAAGGGGGGGGGGGAAGATATATGCCTTTATATAATATTAATAATAAAATAGAGCAGGGTAAAAAAAAAAAACCTTGTCCCAGATTACTCAAACCTCGTGATCAGAGGCAGCTGATTGTTAAGAACGAGAAAAACAAAAACAAAAAACCTCAGGACTAGACAAGGATAGGTGAAATTGTTATGCAAATCTACTATCCACTGTATATTCTAATGGTAGCTAAAGGAGGAAGGGAAGTTGAGCAGAGATACTTGCAGTGAGAGTCCAACTCTGAGTCAGAATTCTTCCCCAGAATAATTCCCAAATGTGTATCAGTGAATTCAGAAAACACACTCTTTGGTGGTGTGGGGGATGGGGCCTGTGGCTTTGGAAGCTGTAGGATTAAGGAAAAAAGGATGACAAGAATGAGGAATAGAAAAAAAAAAGAAAGAGAGAGAGAAAAAAGAAAAAGATAAGAAAAAGAACAGTCATGAAAGAGCAGTGAAAGGAAAGAGTTTTTATTTATTTATTTATTTTTAATTATTTAATTAGCTATGTGGGGTGAGGTGGGGGGGGTTGGCTACTTAGAAAGAAAAAAGGCCAGAGGTTTCAGAAGGGTATAGACTTAGAATGAATGATACTCCCTGATGGGACAGGAATCTTGGTAAAGAAAGAAAGAGGCTCAGTAGGGGAGCCTGCTAGGAGCTGGTCCCCAGGGACTGGTTATGGGGTGGGGGGGAAGGGGGAGAAGGTGTGCTTAATAATTTAAAAGAAATAACATTTTTTTTCCATTTTTTGACTCTATTTTTAACCCAAATTAAGTTATAGTCACCTTCTTGGTGTCACTGCTAGGACCCCTTATTGATTGGCAGAAAATCCTACCGTTTCCAGAAGATGTGGTCAGAGCTCAAGCCACTAGCAGCTTCTCAGTCCTCCATCTTCCAGGAAAACCTCTTTCTTTCTTTCTTTCTTTCTTTCTTTCTTTCTTTCTTTCTTTCTTTCTTTCTTTCTCTCTCTCTCTCTCTCTTTCTTTCTTTCTCTACTTTTTTTTCTTTTTTGTACCTCCAGTCACTGTGGCTCGGTGCCAGCACTATGAATCCACCACTTCTAGCAGCTTTTTTTTTTTCGATAGGACAGAGAGAAATTGAAAGGGGAGGGTAGATAAAGAGAGTGACAGAGATACCTAAAGACCTGCTTCACCAGTTGTGAAGTGACCCCTCTGCTGGTGGGAACCAAGATCCATACTATGTGTGCATAACCCAGTGTGCCACTGGCTGAATCTCGCAGTGTTCTTTCTTAATGCTGAGTAGTGTCCCATTGTGAAAAGTCCACAAGTCTGTTAGTTATCATGGAACTATTTCTATTTGGAGGCTACTATGAGTAGAATTGCCGAGAATATCCTGTTTAAATCTTTTTGTTCAGCTATATTGTTATTTCTAATTAATAAATACCTAGGTGTAGAATTGCTGACTTTAAAACTATGCATACTTAACCTTTATTAGATGCTACCAATCAGTTCTATTAATTTAGGTCTGTTTTATGGATCTAACATTTGCCTATAATTTGATTCTGTAGGCAAATGTATATGTGTAAGAGATAAAGAGAATATTACCACACACATACTATCGAGATATAATTTTCATGTTACAAGTGAATGTATTTTAAGAACCTAGTTTCCAGACTTTTGACAAGACCACATATTTACTATTGTGAAAATAAAAATTTCTGCCATTTTTAAACCTTCACTAGAAAGGAGGGCTCCCATTGCTCCACACTCTTACCAATACATAGCATTTTCAGTTGTTTTTTTTTCTTAATTACCACAAGGGTTATGACTAAGGCTTGGTGCCAGCACTACGAATGCATTGCTCCTGGCAGCCATATTTTTTTCTTTCTTATTTTCTCTCTCTCGCTCTTCCTTTCTATTTTGTTATGTAGGACTGGAAGAAATTGAGGGGAGAGAGGGATATATATATATGAGAGAGAGAGAGAGAGAGAAACATGGAGATACACTAACAAACCTTCACAGCTCTTGAAACGTCCCCTATGCAGGTGAGGAGTGGGAGGGACTTGACGTTGGGTTCTCTCGCATGGTAATGTGTTCACTTAAGCAGGTGTGCCACTGCATGGCCTCTCATTTTTTTTTTGTTTGTTTTAAAAATTATAGTCATTATAATGGGTATGAAATGATATATCTTTGGAAGTCGGGTGGTAGTGCAGCGGGTTAAGCACAGGTAGCACAAAGCACAAGGACCTGCATAGGATCCTGGTTCCAGCTCTTGGCTCCCCACCTGCAGGGGAGTCACTTCACAGGTGGTGAACCAGGTCTGCAGGTGTCTTTCTCTCCCCCTCTCTGTCTTCCCCCCTCTCCATTTCTCTCTGTCCTATACAACAATGACGACATCAATAACAACAACAATAAAACAAGGGCAACAAAAGGAAATAAATAAATTTTTAAAAATTAAAGAAAAGAAATTATATATTTTGGTAGTTTTATTTTGCATTTTCCTGAAGACTACTGTATCTTTTTATGATATTATTATGCATTCATTGTCTTTCTGTAAAAGGATTTTCCATATACTTGGTCACTTTTTAAAATATCAAGTTACCTTGTTACTGCTATTGGTTTGTAGGTTTTCTTTATATATTGTGGATACAAGTCTATTTTTACAAGTTCTCTGAGTTTTCTACTAATCAGTGCCTTCTCTATTTATTCTTTAATGATGTCTTTTGAAAAGCAAAGCCTTTTAATCTTGATAATGAGTGATTTATCTTTTCCCTTAATGTATATTTTTGTGTTCTAGGAAACCTTTGCTGATGTCTAGACTTTATAGATATTTTACTATATTTTCTTCTAAAAGATCCTTAGCTTCAGCTTTTACATTAGATTTGTGTCCTTTCAAATTGATTGTCACATAAGGTGTGAGGTAAGGGTAGAGATCTACATGAGGTGTGAGGTACGGTATATAAAATGTATGTGAGATCTACCCTCATCCCACCCCCACCCGAACACACACACCCTTTCCATAGGCCTGCAGTTGTTTCTGCACCAGTTGTTGCAAGGCTTCATCTTCTCCTTATTGATTTTCTTTGACTCCTGTGTTGAAAATCAATTGACTATATATTTCTATTTCTAGACTCTATTATACTCCATTGATCAAATTGTTTTATTTTGTTTTTCTTGAGCCTATACCCACCATATTGATTACTGTGGGTTTACAGTAAATTTTGAAGTTGTATAGTATAAGAAATCTCTACTTTGATCTGTATTTTAAAATTGTTATAACTATTCTAGATTTTGCTTGTCCATCAAATTTAGGATCAGTGTCTTGGTCTCTTAAGAGATCTACTGAGATTTTTTTTGAATCTTTATTGAACCTATTGCAAAATTTAAGAAGCATTAAAATACTAACAGTAATAAGTATTATAATTCATGATCTTGAATCTATTTAAATCTTCATTAGACATATTTATGTGATGCTTCATCATTTTTACATAGAGGTATTGTACATTTTTATTAAATTATTCTTAAACATTTTTCTTTTTATGCTATTACAAATGAAACTTTAAAAATCTCAATTTCCAATTGTTTGTTGCTATTACATAATACTTAAAATTGGTTCTAGCACATGGATCTTAAATCTTGTGACCTTGAACTTTATAAATTTCTTCCTTTAAAAAATGAGTCCATAGGATTTTCTGTTTCTACATGAAGATAGTTTTACTTTTTCTACCGTACTTGTCAACTTTGTGTCTTTTTTTTTATCATTAATACACTGGGAGAGTCACCAGGATTGTTGAATAAAAGTGTACAGATCAGATATCATGACCTTGTTCAGTATTTCCTGTTATGTCTGATGGTAATTATAGGATTTTTGTACTTGTCCTTTATCATATTGAGGAGTTTGCATTCATTTCTAGTTTGAGCAGTGGCCTTTTATAAATAAATACATATTTTTAAAAATCTTATTATCTATGTATTAAAGGGAATTCAGCTCACTGGTTAAAATGGTTGATGCTAAGAACTTGACTCCTAATTTTTGAGTTGCCTGGAAACATCACTAGGGACAAGTTCCTTCTTTCCTCTGTGAATCACTTTTGTCACATTTAACTGGAAAATGTATATAAAGTCCTGATGTTGTGCTGACACAGTGAACATTACACACACATTAGATCTACCTTTAATATTTTGACACTTGTGAAAAAACAAATCGGGTTTATATTCTACCTTCATAAAAATACTTGTTCTGAACACAGAGAACATTAATTAATTTTGAGGACAAGATACAAGTATGAGTATATAGGTTAGTCATTGGAGGCTTTTGTAAATTTACAAAGTAGCTTTATTTTTTTTCTCATTTCTCTCTTCTAATTTAAAAATTTTAAGGGGATCTGTGTGATCCATAAAGAATGATGTGCAAACTAGCCATTAAAATGATAATATTTTATTATTTGTTCTAGATATTGCTTGGAAAACTAGTGCATGGTCTGTTTTTTTCTGCAGGCTTCTAAGGTTCAGGTATTAACATAAATACAGCCCATTAACACTTGTTCCTCTTTGTCAGGACATAAATTAAGTCTGCAGGTGTTCCATGACGCTGTACCCTTGGTACTAATTAAGCCTTGATAATTAGGTTTGTTAAATTCAGGACTTAAGCTTATATTCCCTCTTTGGGCTACCAAAAGCGAGATGTTCAACATGAAAACCTTCCCCCACTTTTTTTTTCCCCTGCAGAGAGCTCTGCTGCTTTTTCTTCATGTTATTCCTTTATTCTCAATCTTCATTTTTGTGAAGATGAGCCAGAAAAAAACCTTCACCATTTGCCAGCATTGGAAATAAACCTTGAAGGGGATGTGTACATTTGTTTGGGAGATTAAAGTCTCTTCTGGTCTGTGTCAGCTGAGATACTGTAGTGGAAAGTTTCTTGGCTCCTCTAAGTCCTGAACATACCCAAGTCTGTGCCTTCAACTCAATGAGATGTCATTCAAGAATGCATACTGTTATCATTAAAAACTGTGTATGTAGTCAGCTCAACACCCAAAGAATTTGTATTTTCCCTTTATGATTAAGACATTTTATTAATAGAAAAGTAGCATCTTAAAATACAAAAAGTCTATCTCTGGCTCTTTTTTAAAAAATGTTTTAAACTTTCTTTTATTCAATATTTGATAGGATAGGGAGAAATTGACAGGGAAAAGTGATGGAGAGGGAGAGAGACAGAAACACCTGCAGCACTGCTTCATCACTCATGAAGCTTTCTCTCTACAGGTGGGGACTGGGTGCTTAAGCCAGGTTTTGGTGATGGTAACATGCACACTTAACCAGGTGCACGACTGACTAGCCTGCATTTCTCTCTGACTCTTAAAAAAAAATCAGAGTAGTCCTTTTCTCATAGGAGTTTTTTAAACAGTAATTTTTTATTTGGAGAACCAAGAGAATACTTTATGGCTGTCAGATTCTTTGTAACCAGAACACAAGCCACAAAACCATTTAATCAAAATAGATTTTTTTTTCATCTCTCCTCTATGGTTGCTTTGCAAATCTATTACTCATCGGATTCAGTGTTTGATGAATGCCATTTTTCATTTTGAATAAATGGAATCATAAAAACAACTCTATTATCACTACTTTCAATAATATCCATGGTGATCATACTAACTTAATAGCCTCTCATATTTGAGGGACATTAAATAAAAGTATACCTTTAATCAGAGACATTTTTAAAAGATTAGTTTATACTGTAGGAGACTGCTGTATGACAGATCCATTCCATTGTTTCTCTAGCCTTTGCTTCCCAGAGGACCAATGGTTATCACTCTAGGATAGTACCATTTTCATTAGCATTCTTGTTTAAACATTTCAAAGCATTCATTCTGCAAGCTATGAGGTTCCTCTCTTTTTGGATTCAACTTCCTGCTTCAAAATTTGCTCACTTGCTGAAACTTGTTATGGAACCTGGTATTCAATCATGCGAAGTTTTGCTTTCTTTTTTTTTCCCCCCCTAATGTGGTATACTAAAAAATCTGAAGATATGTGTTTATAAGGACAAAATATCCAACATTTTATGAAATATCTTCAGAGAACCTATTCAGATGTAAAATAGTCAGTTTTTTTCTTAATTTCTTTTCTCCTTCCCTCTTCTGTTATTATTTTCCCTTTCCTCTCCCTCCTCCTCTTCCCCATCTCTTTTCTTTTCTCCTTATTCTTCCCCCCTCCTCCTCCTTCTCCTTTCCTTCTCTACTTCCTCTTACTCACTTCTTCACAACTAGCTGTTAGTACTCCAATTACCAGTGTATAATCTAGTATTTTCATTGCTCAGTATAAAGAAAGGATGACAGGAGAGCTTGCAAATGTAATCCACAAATCTCAGCAAACACTAAGCAAGCAGTGCCTCTTCTGTCCCCGCCTTTTTTTATTAGAGATTTAATATTGATTTACAAAATTGTAAGATAATAGGATTATAATTCCATACAGTACCCACCACCAGAGTTGTGTGTCCCATCCCCTCCACTGGAAACTGCTGTAGTTCTCCTAAGGTCAGTGATATGGGCTGATACTGTACATATATATCACACACACACACACACACACACACACACACACACACACACACACACACACACACACATCTTTTCAACAGTCCTGCTTTTACTTCCTTTCTAGTTCACTCCTACACCTGTTACTACTTCCAAGTGTCTTTTTTCCTGTTTTCTCTCAGATATGCGAAGCTTTGCCTGGCTAGCTTCCTCTGGTGTTTTTCGGATTCACTTCCCTTTCATTGATGGTATAAAAACAATTCCTGGGGGAGTCGATCGGTAGTGCAGTGGGTTAAACGCACATGGTGCGAAGCACAAGGACTGGTGTAAGGATCCTGGTTCGAGCCCCCGGCTCCCCACCTGCAGGGGAGTCACTTCACAGGCGGTGAAGCAGGGCTGCAGGTGTCTATCTTTCTCTCCCCCTCTCTGTCTTCCCCTCCTCTGTCCATTTCTCTCTGTCCTATCCAACAATGAGGACATCAACAACAACAACAATAATAACTACAACAACAATAAAAAACACCAAAGGCAACAAAAGAGAAAATAATAATAATAAAAAAAACCCTGGTAACAAATGCTTCAGGTCCTGGTGATATGGGGGTACAGAGCCCTCTGGTTTACTCCCTTATTACCCCTCTAAGAATATGAACCAAAATTCTTTTTGGGGTGCAGAAAGTGGGAGTTCTGGATTCTGTAATTGCTTCTTCACTGGACATGGGTATTGGCAGTTTGATCCATACCCCCAGCCTATTTCTATCTTACCCTAGTGGCTCTGGAGAGGTGAGGTTCCAGGAAGCATTTGTGAGGTCATCTGCACAGGAAAGTCAGGATAGAATCATACTAACATCTGCAATTTGGCTGAAATACAATAAGATGTAAAGCAGGACAAAATGTTTAATAAATAGGAATCATAAAGTAGGAATAGAGCAAACAAAAGAAGGGTCTGTCCTCAGTTTTGAAGAAGAAGTTGAGTGAGAGTGAATCCTCTCTGTATGTAAGGCAATGTTTCCTCCCATATTTCAGAGCCTACTGGCAATTTGCACATCTAAATCCTACAGGAAACACCAGGAATACTTGTCTTCTGAAAATCAGACAGCCGGGCAGCAGTCCCACTTGTATTTGAAGTGATTTTGTGTTCTTTCAGAACCAGTAACATTGCCTAGTTGCTTTGCAATAAAACCCCACCCAATTCCCCTGTATCTTATTTGGAAGAGTTTCTCCACTGCATAATTGATATTACAAGGAAGGGAGGCTCTCAGAGTAATGTTACCCACCCAGGAAAGAGTCACTGCTGATTAATTACCTCAAGGACAAGGGGATGGTGACTTTCTCTCTTCACACTGGAAGCCCCTTGTCCCCACAGATCCATGTGGGGCAGGGAGGAATGGCAAAGGCTAACGTGTGGATGAAGAGCTGGGTTGAGGCATTTCAAAATGTCAGGCAGCTTGTTAGACTGTGGTCTATCAAGCGTTCCCCTGCCATAACGGCAGGGGCAGGCCAGCATGACTCCCCCAGAGGAAAAGCTGACACTGGCTTCCAAACATTCTCTCTTGATCTCTTGTGTTATAACCTGCCTGCCATGGATGAACCTTCAGATTGGTTCTGTGGGGACTGCCAGACTAAAGCCACTCAAATTTCTTGCTCAATGAAAAAAAGGCTGTCTCTATCCTCACTCAAAATCTACTTCCCCACCTACTCACTACTTTCTAAGGATGAAAGAAAATTTATTGTGCATTTTTGCTTTTCCCTCTCCTTTCTTAGCTTTGACTTGCATGGCTATTATTGTATGCATTTATTTACTTATGTACTGAATGAGAGAGTACGAGAGAATCAGAGCATTGGTCCAGAATTGTTTGTGTTAGAAATCAGACTCAGGACTTCACCTGTGCTCTGTCAGTGAACCACTTCCCAGGGCCTCTGCATGACAGTTTTATTTGCTTGCTTGCTTGCTTGTCTTTCTTTTCTATCTAATTAAATGTATAATCCGAGCTACAAGAGAAAAGGGAGAAAGGAGATAGATGGGTGGATGGATGGATGGCATAGGCTATATTATTTTTATCCTTTTGGTTATAAGCCTCATGTAAACTCAGGAGTAGGAAGAGGTAACTAGTAAACCTGGGTTCCTCAGTGAATCCTCAGGTATCTGTGGACAGTTAGGGGAACAGCAAGTCAGCAGCATCTGGGAAGCGAATTCTATCTTAGAATCTTTTTGAAAGAGAGTTATTTTGTCTCCACCATGGAGAAGTAAGAACAGCAAAATTTAGCTTCAGAGGAAAGCCTGCTGGCCTTGAATGAGAGGACTTTGTTACTGGGCAAAGCAAACCCAGCAGGAAGTGCTCTTTGATATGTAAATGAGGCCTGCTCAGGGATTTCCTCTTATTCCCTCCCTCTAGTTGGAATTCTCCTTGAGGAAGAGGGTCTGCCCCCTCCCACCCGGGAACCTTGCAATGGGTTGTCTTTATGGGAGCAAACGCCTACACTGCTACTTTGCAAATTAAGACAGCAGTGAACTGAGTGGCATGGCAGGTAAAGCATAAAAATTACAATGCACAGGACCTATGTTCAAGCCCAGGATCGCCATCTGTGGGTGCGGGTGGGGAAGCTTCCTGAGTAGTGAAGCAGTGTCTACAAGTCTCTCTCTCCCTCTCCCTCCCCCCCCCCCCCTCTCTCTCTCTCTCTCTATATATATATATATATATATCCCTACCCCCATTCCCCTTTCTCTCTTGACTTCTTACTAGCTCTGTCCAAAATAAGAAAGTGATTAAAAAAAAAAAAAGGCCACAATTGCACTTTGGAAGAGAAATAGATTCATTACACTTCTGTCTGAGGTTAAGGGAAGAGGAGGGTCATTGAAGAATCTGGAGAAACAATGAACTAAAAATCTACTAGTCAATTTAGCAAAGACAGTGGTTCCCTACAGGGAGGGTTGTCATAATGTGAAGGAACTTAACCTGTTTTTCTTTAAACATTTATTTAATGAAGAAGAATGAGGCCAGAACACCAAATCTAGCATATGTGGTACTGGGGATTGAATATGGGGCCTAAAATCTAAGCATATATTCTATTTCTTAAAATAGTCACCTTACCTCTTTTTAAAATATTTTTATTTATTAGATAGACACAGAAATTGAGAGAGGAGAGGGTGATACTAAGACACCTGCAGTCCTGCTTCACCACTTGTGAAGCTTTCCCCCTGCAGGTGGTGACCAGGGGCTTGAACCCAGGTCCCTGCGCACTATAATGTGTGTGTTTAACCAGGGGTGCCACCTTCGAATCCCTGCTACATTACATCTTCATGTTGACAGTGATGAAAACGGTGGTAGTGGAAGGTTTAAGCTGGGACAGATGCTGTGCTACCCATTCAGGTGCTTGATTTCATTAAGTCCTTGCAACAGGGCTATGAGCAGGTAATGTGACTGTTTGCAGAGGACACATCTGAGGCTCAGAGAATTTACCCAGAGTAAGATGCTTAGTAGGCAGTGGATGGAGGAATCCTCTTCTGTGCCTTCTCTTGGAATCACTTCCTGGAACCCCCTTCACTGTGTTGCTGGAAACAAGGAAGTATCCTTTTCTCCCCTCTTCATAAGGACCTCATGGGAGACATAGCCAGCAGGATTATCCTCCCCAGCACTGTAATTTAGCATGGCAGTAAGGGCAAAAACACCTTGTGGAATTCCATTTCTTATCATTTTATGTCCCCTTTAATTTTCATTTTAGTTCCTCTCTTATGGAGGCAGTCCCTTCAGCCCTCATAAAACTTTATGGTCTTTACTTGTGATTAGGCAATGGTAAAATTGATTCTCTAAAACCAACTTCTAGTCAAGTTATGTAATTAGCCAATAAGGGAGGCTGAGACAGTAAGATGTACAAGGTTCTCCCTTCAGAGGTCAGACATATTATCATTGGTTAGATGCCGTATCTTTAAAACACCATCAGTTTGGAAAACACTATCCATTAGCAGGAGATCAGAGCAGTGAGAAACCTCAAAAGGTCGAATGGTCCATTCTGAGGGCTCCACAAAGAACTTGGCATCCCAGAAGGACGATTAGCCTGCTATCTCTGAGCTGTCTGAGAGCACAACAAATCTGAATTTTTTTTTCTTTAGTGAATTAACCCATTGGATTTCTGTACTGGCTTTTGCTTCCCACACCCATTAGCCTGCATTATATTCTGCAAGCATGGATTATGATTTTGATCCTGGAACTGCTGTCACTGAGATAGAGCTTGAGGGAGTCTAAGACCCTAAACTTGATGAGGGGTAGGAAGGCTGGCCATCACTCTCCTGATGTGAATATGTGTTGCTTCATTCAGAAAGACTTCTGGAGCTTATCATTAAGCCTTTTCTTTTATTTTTTAATTTTTTAAAAAATATTTACTTATTACCTTTTGTTGCCCTTGTTTTATTGTTGTAGTTATTGTTATTGATGTCATCGTTGTTAGATAGGACAGAGAGAAATAGACAGAGGGGGAGAGAAAGGTAGATACCCGTAGACCTGCTTCACCTCCTGTGAAGTGACTCCCCTGCAGGTGGGGAGCCGGGGCCTTGAACCGGGATCCTTAGGCAGGTCCTTGCGTTTGGCGCCACGTGCACTTAACTCTCAGCGCTGCCGCCCGACTCCCATCATTAAGCCTTTTCATCTCACCCTGGCACACAGCTGGACTAAATTTCCTAGCCCCTCTGATCA
Organism: Erinaceus europaeus; assembly: GCF_950295315.1. NCBI lineage: Eukaryota > Metazoa > Chordata > Mammalia > Eulipotyphla > Erinaceidae > Erinaceus > Erinaceus europaeus. The sequence continues at coordinate 128,053,416 of NC_080163.1, read as the reverse complement.
TGATGCATTCTGGTCAATGGATTATTGGTAGAAGTGCTGTTGATCCTCCTGCTGATCCATTAAATGCTGTTGATCCATTAAAACCCACCAAGCAGAACCCTCACATCCTTCTCCTATAGCTTCATACCTACCTGATGACTTTGAATGCCCATGTTAAAATTGGTAGTGCATCAAGACGGAAAGAACCCAAGCTCTTGGGGCATGACATGGAGCAAATCCAGGAATCCACACTGTGAGGGCATAGGTGGCGTACCTGGTAGAGTGTATACATTAGAATGTGAAAGGAACCTTAATTCTCTGGACTTTCTGTGAACAAAACATCTTATAACACATCACGGTAGCCAGTGCGACCCTAATGCACAACAAATTGTGGCCACAATTTTCCTCCATTTTATTTCCTGCCTAACACTTATTACCATGGTCTCATATTATCCCTGCATGTTCCCATTTACTAGTTTCTTAATTATTTTCTGTTTTTTTCTTTCCTATGAGCTGAAGAAGGGCAAGGAACTTATCTCTCTTGTCCACTCTTTAGTTTGCAGCACTTAAAATTTTACCTGGTATACTGGCAGGAGCTTTCCAAATAGTTGCTGATAAGTGAATGAGTTGCAACCTGAATTTTACACTTTTGAAGCTGTATCAGATTAGTTTTTTCTTTTCATTAAGGGCATTAGTAAAGGGCTTTGTTTCTAAAGTGAATTGTATACTAATTGTGGACTAAATCATGCTGGGAATTGTGTCCAGGAAAACAGAGGGGAAAGAGGGGAAGTCTTATAGCCCCACGCTTAGCAGTTTTTATTTGGAGGTGCTAGAGAGACGTAGCACCATACAGAAGGTGGCATGGCACTGGGGATAGTTCTAGTGCTGTGGTCTATCTCCCACTTTCTCTGTCTCTTATCTGAATGAAAAGGTAGACCAGTAATTGTGAAATCATATATACTCAAGACCTTGACTCTGACCAAAAAAAAGAAAAGTAAGAAAAAATTTTCTTCATTTTTTTTTATGCCCTTATCCTAGTTCTTCTATTGCTATATACCCAAAACCATAGTAATTTACATACTTCTAGATATCAAGATGATTCCATTTACAAGATCATTCCACTCATAAAGCACAGAATTTGGTCACCCAATCTTCAGCATGGCTGGTTGAATTCCCTAAGAACAAAATGTTGGGTGTCTGCAATTTGGAAGACCTCTTTTGTAGGATCTAGGAAGACTTTCCAGTCTAAATGCCTTGTTACTCTACATAGCAATCACAAATGTAAATTGATTTAACATGGCTTGATTTCTGGTAATGACTTTGTCTCTAATGAGGGTAGCCAATAAGTTCCACTCAGAACATCACAACCAAACATCACCCTGCAGATCAACTAACGAATGTCATCAGGGTCCTGGGTATTTCAGATTTAAAAAATGAACAATTACACAAATTTCCATCAGCAGTAACAGGTGAGGTATTAACTCTGAAGGTAATGTACCTAGAGTTTGAAGAAAGTGCCTTTCTGTAGTGTGTCTTCCCCTGACTAAATGACTAAACTGATGATTTACTTGCTAGAATTAATTCACAAAGGGTTTTGTGTATAACTCTCAAATATTTCACTTCCAAGTTTTATTCTTGGTCATCCCAGCTTCATAACAAGATGAACACCCCAGGAAGGAAAATAAAAGAACCCTTACTTTTCATTGGTGATATTTTCCATGCACACACAAAGCACCCTAAACTCAATCAGTGCCCAGAAATGAAGGCCAATAGATAATAATGAAGGGGGTGGGGTGGAACAAGGGTCTCATATTTCCCACCTATTGTTTCAGATTCGAATTAGGAAAAGAGATTTCGTATACATTGTCCTCTCCCAGTGTGCAGGCGCGATGCTATCATTGTGTTTACAGTGGTGGCAGATTCTCGGCATAGCTTGCTCTACCAAGGAGAATTGTCCCATCTTGATAAAATGATGACCTTAGCTAAATCCTAAACATGTTGTACAAGGAAGACTGTATGCTGACGGCAGGGAGGAAGCGACACGCTAACAAACAAGTTTGCAGGCCAGGAAGTTTTAATCAGTTCTTCTACTCCAGGAGGCATGATGGATGGAGGTCCCATTTTAGAGGGGTTTCCTTTAGATAAAACAATAACACCAATGCTCTCAAGGATTGCTTTTGACAGCAGAAAGCTATGATTAATCCCCCCAAAGTCAAACATGGGAAGAATGGCAAGATGAGATTATTCGCTGAGTATAATTAGCCACAATTATCACGGCAAGAATTTGAGGAATGGAGTGTGGGGTTCTGTTCATGAGGGGAGTAAAAACAGTTTGTACAGGAAAATTATAAGTAGGGTAAACCTCATAATGTACTATCTGACCAATCTTAAATGCTTTTTAAAGCACAGAGAGTCAGTAATAATAATTATATCAGGCATAACTATATATAGACAGGCATAAATTAGGGTTTTTCTAAGCCGGCAGGGGTGATTGGTCAACTTGTGACTAAAAAGAAGGCAGGCATAGTCACAATAATCACAGATTCAAAAAGAACAAAATTAGTTGTCTCTAGAATAGATTTCAATCTAAATCACTAATAGATTCTGGGAAAGTTTGCCATGTTGTCACAGAGTTGGGAAAGTAATTTCCTCTTTGCCATTGTACAGAGTTGTTAATGTTAAGACACTTTCTAAAGCAAGTGGCAGAAAATGGCTCCCAATATGTTTCAACTAGCAGGAAACAGTTGTGTCAAGATGAGGTAAAATTTGATCTCGTTATTTAGGACCTAAATAACTTGAATATTATTCCCCTTTTTTTTTTCATCCCCATGGTCACTTCCTCAGCATTGCCACAGTTTTCTGATAAGGCTCACTTCTTTTCTATGATTCACTATGATTAATAGTGGGCTATAAGATTGCAAGATTATAGTGTAGTTCCACACCACATCCACCACCAAAGTTCTGTGTCTCCACCCTCTCACCTCTAGACGATAACAATCATAGTTTTCATAAAATCTTAGAAACAGTTTGATTCAGCACAGGGATCCCATTTTGAACCCCTAGCTCCCCACCTGCAGGGGGTTTGCCTCACAAGTGGTAAAGCAGGTCTGCAGATGTCTCTCTTTCTCTCCCCTCTGTCTTCCCCATCTATCTCAATTTCTCTCTGTCCTATCCAACAACAACAAAAATGAGAAAGAAAGAAAAAAAGGCCTCCAGAAGGAATGGATTTATAGCATAGGCATCAAGCCCCAGTAATAACTCTGGAGGCAAAAAAAAAAAAAAAAAAAGGAAGGAAGAGCTTGATTGTTTTGGTTTTCCCTTTCTCCATTCCTTCCTTCCTTCCTTCCTCCCTCCCTCTCCTTGTTTTATTTCTTCTGTTCTTCTTCTACTTATCTTCTTTTTATTTTTTTGCAACTTGATATGTATCAGTTTTATAGATTTCACATATAAGTGAATCATTTGGCAATTATTTTCATCTCTACTTATTCCACTAAGCATAATGACTTCTAGTTCTATGCATCTTTTTTTTTTTACTGCAGAGTAGTATTCCATGGAGTATATATCTCTTTAGATGTAGAGAACTTATATCTATAAATTCTTTAGCCAGTCATCTGTCAATGGGTATTTAGGCTGCTTCCACTCTAGCTATTATGAATAAATAATGCAGCTATGGACATAGGGGTACATGTGTCCCTTTTAATTCATTTTTGCATATCCTTTTGGATAAATGTCTTAAGAATGGTATTGTTGGATCATAAGGAAATTCCATTTTAATTTGTTTAAGAGGTATCCATATAGCTTTGCAAAGGGGATGCACCAGTTTGCAGTCTCACCAGCAGTGTAGCTAAGTCATCTTTTCTCCAAAACCTCACCAAAGCCTGTCATTTCCTGTTTTGTTGTTGTAGGTCATTCTCACAGATATGAAGTAAAACCTCTGTAATTTTAATCTGCATTTATCTAATGATAAGTGAAGTGAAGCTTATTTTCATATGTCTGTTGGCTATCTGTATCTCTTCTTTAGAAAACTGTCTATTTAGTTCTTTGGCTCATATTTTTATTGATCTGTTTTTTTTTCTCTTTGTTGAGCTGTACTAGTTCTTTATAGATGTTTGATATCAATAGCTTCTCAGATATGTGATGTGAAAATATCTTCTCCCAGGGGCCAGGCAGTAGTGGACCTGGTTAAGCACACATAGTACTAAGTGCAAGGACCCACAAAGGATACAGGTTCGAGCCCCTGGCTTCCCACCTGCAGAAGGGATGCTTCATGAGCAGTAAAGCAGGTCTGCAGGTATCTCTCTTTCTCTATTTCTCCCTTACTCTCTCAATTTCTCTCTGTCCTATCCAATTAAAAAAAGAAAAAGAAAAAAATGGCCACTAGGAGCAATGAATTCATACTGCTGGCACAGAGCCCCAGCAATAACCCTGGAGGCAAAAAAAAAAAAAAAACAAAGACAAAAAACAAATATCTTTTCCTTTTTACAGGGTTGCTTGGTTATCCTTGTGTAGTTTGCTTTCAATGTATAGAAACATTTTAGATTGATGCAGTCCCATTTATTTACTCTTGTTTTCATTTAACATGCTCATGGGGTTGAATCTTCAAATACATCTGTGATGTGAGGATTCTCCAATGTCTTTTACTATAAATTTTAGAGTTTCTGGTCTAATATCCAGGTCTTTGATTCATTTTGATGCAGTTTTGGTCTGTGGTGTTAAGTGGTGGTCTGTGTTCAATTTTTCCAACATTGTTTGAAGAGATGTTCTTTACCCTATTGAATGGTTTTGGCCCCTTTGTCATATATTAGGTGGCTGTATATGTGTGGGCTCATTACTGGGCTCTTGATTCTGTTCCATTGATCCAAGTGTCCATTTTTATTCTAATACCATACTATTTTAATAACTATGCTTTGCAGTATAAATTGAACTTGTAAGTATAATGCCTCCACTATTTTTCTTTTTCCTGAGAAGTGTTTTGACTACTCATGTTTTATCTTTTTGCTATTATATACAAATTTTTGGACAAGTTTTTCAATTTCATAGGAAAATTATCATTGATATCTTGATAGGAATTACATTGAAACTGTTGATTGCCTTTGGTAGAATGGCCATTTTAATGTTTATTCTTCCAATCCAGGAACAAGGAATGCTCTTTCATTTCTGTATATCATTCTGTGTTTCTTTTAACAATGTTCTATAATCCCCCCTGTAAAGGCCCTTCACCTCTTCCTGAGATTTACTCCAAGATAGTTTATATGTTTGAATTTGATTGTAAATGGGATTGAGTCTTTTATTTTTTCCTCCAACTACTTACTAGCATACATAAATGCCACAGATTTATGTGTACTAGTTTTACATCCTGCTACTCTGCTGAATTTATTATTCACATTCACTTTTTGGTGGAGTTTTGGGGTTCTCTAGGTTTCTTTTTTTAATCAGGCCATCAGCAAATAGTGACCTGTATACCTCTGATATCTCCTTTTAGTCTGATTGTAATGGCTAGAAACTTGAGAACTATGTTGAATAATACTTGTGATAGTGGACATCCTTGTCTGTTTCTAATTTTAGGGGAAAAAAACTTCCATCTTTTTCACACTGAGAATGATGTTAGCTGTGGGTCATACATGGTCTTCATTGTGTTGAGGAATTCTCCTTCTATTCTCAACTTCTTGAGGGTCTCTGTCATAAATAGATATTGGATCTAGTCAAATGCCTCTTGAGCATCACTCGATATGATCATATTAGTGTTAGTTCTTCTTTGAATGTCTTATAGAATTGATTAGTATAGTTCCTGGGCTTTTATTCTTGGGAAGATATTTCATTATTTTACTAGTAATTGGCCTGTTCAAGCTATCTTTTTACTCTTGGGGTAAGCTTAGCAGGTGGTATGATCTAGGAATGCATCCATTTCATCTAGGTTATCCAACTTGTTTGTTTGTTTATTTATATTGCCAACAGGGTTATCTCTGGGGCTCAGTGCCTGCACTACAAATCCACTGGCCCCAAAGGCCATTTTTTTTCTCCTTTAATTTTTTTTTTCATTCTTTCTAAGTTTTATTAGGACAGAGAGAAATTGAGAGAGGATAAGGGGATCGAGAGGGGGAGAGAAAGATGGACACCTGCAGACCTGCTTCACCACTAGCTCGTGAAGCAGACACCCTATAGGTGGGGTACAGGAGCTTGAACCTGGATCCTTACTCTTGGTAATATGTGTACTTAACTGGGTGTGTCACCACCTAGTCCCCTCCAATTGATTTGATAGAGGTGTTTATAATAGTCACGCATGATTCTTTGTATCTCCTTATCTTTGACTGTAATTTCGTATCTCCTGTTCCTGATGGTTTTTATCAAAACTGCCTCTTTTTATTTTTGTGAAAAGAAACCCATCTGTGAAAAAGCACCACTTGTGGCCAAGTGAATTTCTTCAGAAGTCCCAGTTCTAATTTGGTCAGTTTTCAGGTTTTGCTTCATAATTTTAACGCATCAAGGGAGCTATGTACAGCAGCTACTATAGAATGACCATACCTCCGGAAATCTCCTCCCCTTTTCAGGCTCACTCTTTATCTCACTCTTTATACAATGGTACCTCTGAACTATATATCTTTCCAGGTTCAATCCAGTGGAATTAAACACCAGTGTCCCTTTTTTTGTAATTTATTTTTATCTAACTTGAATGTCAGTATGATCTTCAACCAATCTCTGTACTTGAAGAGAATGGGAAGTTTGCAAGACTTACATCACAAAATTTTCCCTAGAGTTTATGCTGTAGATCTTCCAGAGCCCATGAAGCCATTCTTGAGGAGACAGTGGTTCTTTAAAATCAAGTAAGGTGACCACTATCAAAACAAAGACAGATTGTTTTGTTGTGGACCAACTCAACAAATATCCCTGGATGCCTCTAGATAGATCTGTGAAATTCTATTTTTTATATGTTTTAGTTGGGATTAATAGCTCACAGTAAATACAGTTGTTGGCACATGCGTAAAATTTCTCAGTTTTCTGCAAAACACTCTCACCCCCAGCCTAGGTCCTCCTCCAGCAGTGAAATTTCTCCCTTCCTTCCTATCTTTCTTTCTTTCTAATTTTTGTTATTGTTTTTACATTAGTAGCTTTTACTTTATTTAATATTTAACTTTTTATTAGTCATTTAGTATTAATTCCTATCTTCATCAAGTGGAGGCCAATTACTTATATGTGTTGGGAATAGAAAACTAGATTTAGTCCATCTGGTCTGGTGTGATGCTTTTTTTTAACTCAGGCCTTTGTGACGATAACGGAGACTATTTGGTAATTATCTCCACTGCCTCAGCCACTACCATCACCAGAAAACACATTGGATTCTCTCGCAACAGAAGTTCATGTCCTTGAACTTTTCCACTCATCATATTTGTAACTCACTAATGTCTTTTTCCCCCTCACATGACTACCAACTTAACAGGGGTTCTACCTAGTTCATTGTTTTTCATCCAGCAGATCTCACATGAGAAATTCTAATGAATGTCTACTATTTTTTAGAAAAACCAGAAAAATCCCTATGATGGAATGAAAATGATAGTTCTCTAAAATTTACCCAGAGATGCATTTAGATTGGGAATGAGTGATATTCTACAAGGGAGTCTTCTATAAATGTTTTACTGTTCTTTTCTGAGTGGTTTCACTGTGTGCCTATGAAAGCTCTCTCTTATCTCTGGGTTAGAGTCCTCTTATGCAGAGCCCCGTAGGCATTATCTTCTCAGCAGGAGGACCAGATCGTCTGTCTCTGATGAATGTGTTCAGAGGTTTCTGTAAAGATAGTGTGACTTCTCTGGAGGCTTGGTCTTTCTTTACAAGACAGACTACAATTGACTCACTACTATGTAGGGCACAGTAAATACTCAATGTTTTAAGTAGAGAGATTCTTGGAAACTTCAGCTTTAAGAGAATCCATGTAGAAAGAAATGTGATTCTTGAATGAGGTCATTTCATTGAGTTCCCCTGGAACTGTATTTTTCTCATCAGTCTTGTGAAGAAATTTCATTGAATAAAAAGGTGTTATTTGAGGACCTGTTGCATTCTGATTAGTATTAGTAGATTTCCCTTTTTCTTTTCTCTTTAATGTATTTGTCCTTACAAGAGAGTGTGAAAGAAGCCAGGACAGTCCTCAGCTCTGACTGATATGTACCAGGATTGAACCTGGAAGTTTGTTGCAAGTCCCACTCCCTACTGGGAGCTACCTCCCCAGTTCAGTTGTTAGTTTTACTATGAATAGAAATGACAGCTAATGCTAAATGAGGTCTATAGCATCAGCTCCATTCTCTTTAAAAAAATTTTTGTATTTCTTTATTGGGGGATTAATTTTTTATAGTTGCCAGTAAATACAATAGTTTGTACATGCATAGCATTTCTCAGTTTTCCACACAATACAACCCCCACTAGGTCCTTTACCTTCCTGTTTCAGGACCTTGAACCACCCCGCCCCCCACCTCCCACCCCAGAGTCTTTTACTTTGGTGTAATACACCAACTCCAGTCCAAGTTCTGCTTAGTGTTTTCCCTTCTGATCTTGTTTTTCAACTTCTGCCTGTGAGTGAGATCATCCCATATTCATCTTCCTGGTTCTGATTTATTTCAAATAATATGATTTCTGCAAGCTCCATCCAAGATGGGCTGAAAATGATGAAATCACTATTTTTAATAGCTGAGTAGTACTCCATTGTGTATATGTACCACAACTTGCTCAGCCACTGTGATGAGAAGAGTAGCTTTCTTAGGTCGAGTGGTGGTGCATCTGGTAGAACACACATTACTGAGTACAAGGATTTGGATTCAGATTAGAGGGAAGCTTCATTGGTCATGAAACTGTGTTTTCTCGCTACCTCTTTATCCTTCCCCTCTCAGTCTCTATGAAACACAAGAAGGAGAATGGCATCCAGGAGTGTGGCTTATGCAGGAACTGAACTCCAGTGATAACCCTGATGGAGAAAAATAAATAAACAAAACTGACTTTCTGATTGGACCCAAGGTAGGGAAAGGTTTGTTTGTTTGTTTGTGGTTTATTAGATAGGAACAGAAAGAAATTGAGAGGGAAAAGGGAGATAGATAGGTAGATAGATAGAGAGAGAGAGAGAGAGAGAGAGAGGAGAGAGAAAAAGGAGAGAGAGAGAGAGAGAGAGAGAGAGAGAGAGAGAGAGAACAAGCAGACAGAACAGCAGCACAGCTTCACCACTTGTGAAACTTTCCACCAGGAGGTAGGGAGTGGAGGCTTGAACCCAAGTCCCTATACATGGTAACATGGGTGGTCAACCAGATGTACACTACCCAGTCTCAAGATCTAATTTAAGGTAGAAGCATGGTCATAGTACCACTTCCTCTGCAACCAAGTTCAGTGATGGTAGGAGCAGTCAAAGATCATTCCTTATAAACATGCTATCTCTCACAGGAACCTCTGTGGGAGAGAAGTTTAAGGGTTCACACTAGTGAGAATAACAGAATCAAGAACCAGAGTAGTCAGTTGCAGACTAAGTAGTATGTGGATAGACTCTGTGCCTATACCCTTATATGTGTTAATTTATTTAATTCACTCTGTAATTCTTGGTGATAAGAGCACACCTTTAGACCCCTGTTCTAGATGAGTAAATTGAGGCTGAGGGACATTAGGCAGCTTCAGGACCAAGCAGGGAGAGAAGTGGTGAGTTCTAGTATTTATATTCAGGTAATTAATTTCAGGATTCCTACTCTTTGTGTATTTTACTCTACCATGTATCATAAAATCACTCTAGGGAGATCATTTTTAAAAGTCATCACTATATTCCAGTTATCATGGGTCATGGGTGGCTTTATTTCATTGCCATTATTATTATTATTATTATCATCATTGTTATTATTTTCCACAAGAGATTTATACCAGTTTGAGTCCCCTCCTCCTAACACACTCTTTTTGTCTCCTTCTGATTTCAGTAAGATATAGAGATAGAAAGAGAGAGAGTTACTACAGCTCTCATCCACCATTCCAGGTTCTGTGTGTTGCGTTCACACAGGGTGTGGGGTTTGAACCTGGACCACTGCACCTGAATAAAGTATGTTCCCTACTGAGTGAGCTATCACCTGTACACTGGTGACTATTTTCTTACATGGGGATTTTGACAACAAAATGGTACTAACTCTGGATTCTAGATCCATTAATGTCTATTTCTGAGTTACAAACTTATTCATAAATATACACCACCTTACATCTAGGTTTGATTACTGCTTTCATCCTGTATACCTTTTTGAAAAGACAGACTACAGAGTACCACATCATTCAGGTGAATTAGATGTGCTGTAGTAACAATCAGTCCCAGCAATTTCTGTGACTTGCAAAACAGAAGATACATTCTTGTGCAAATGACAGGCGCACCAAACACTAGCAGAGCTTTTCATTCTGTTCCACTCCTGACTCCAGGCTGACAATCCCACCTCTCTAGGACTTGTTTTATAGGGGACTAGGACAAGATAAACACTTAAAGCTTCTTCCCAGAAGTGACTTCCTGGAAACCATTTCAGTCCTATTTCGAAGGTGAAAGGAAGTGAACTACTCACTTCTATCCAGTGGAGAGAAAACAGTGTGAGCAGTACTAATGCCTGTTACCTGCTATGGGTGTCCACAAGGCATTTCTTCCTTCTGCCTTGCTGTCCAGATCAGAAGAACAGAGCCATCAACAGTCCTTTGGAACTGTGGTTCTCACTTTTCCCTAAGGTCTGGATGCTTTGCTCTCTGCATGCTTACCCAGCCCTCATCTCCTTACTATTGTTAAATGTCAGCTCAGGCTGAAAATGCTCCCAATTTTACTCACAGTAAAAAGAACATGCAGGTCAGGAGACTTGACCTGACTCCATTCACGTCTTCAAAACCCTTCTTTGTCTTTCAGAGAAAGTAAAGAGAGGGAGACAGAGAAAGTGTGACCTACTTTTCATTATCAGCACCATTTCATCTGCAAAACACGGATTTTCTCTTCTTATTATGCTGAGCGTGAAAATAAAATGTTTTCCAAAAGACCTGGCTTTGGCTGTCATGAGGAAGACCAGGGACTTGTTCAAAACTCAAATGAACTCAATGAGCAAATGATTCCAATTTTTTAAAACCATAATTGACTTTCAAACAGCTCTCAGTGGCCACGAATCATATGTGGCACTTTTCTACAAAAATCAGCAGCAGGGTAGTACAGAACTGACTCCCAAACTAGCTGTTTGCTTGATATTAAGCTTTGCCAGTCCAATATAGGTCACATTTCCAACCAGATTTTGTGCTTATCTCTACATTACACCTTGTAGCAAGGGGGAAAAAAAGAGCTTCTTGACATCTTTTTGAAGAATGGCACTCTTTAAAAAAACATAAGGGAACTTTTTTTTTTCAAACACTATAATGAGGGTATTCAAGTCTGCAGGCAAAACAGAGCTGTTTGAAAAGACATTAGCCTGGAAACCGCACTGTGCCAGAATAGATACAGCTACGTCAAAATGCCGCATTTGTTTTGCCCTTACTTTTCACAGACTAAAATCGTTTACTAATGAAAGTTCTAGCTGACATAATTTCAGCACCTGCCGATGGAGACAAGCTGAGTGCATTGGTCATGAGAAACATACAATAAAATAGGGAGAGTAAATATAATCCTGAAGCAGTTAAACTCCCAAATAATAGTAAAAGTGGCTCTTAATATCTTATCATTGAGCAAGAAGTTACAATTTTCAAGGAGCTTTTTCAGTCATTATCTTAATTGAGTCTCATAATAACTTTGTCATTTATATGGGACAGGTTTCTCAAAGCCTCATTTACTGATGGGGAAACTGGGGCTCTGATAAGTTATGCAGATTTGGGAAGTCTGCAGGTCCTGATGATGGAGAGGCAACTCTTTCCTGTCAACTCTGTGGAAATACCAAGGGCTGCAGTAGGCTGAGTGTGTGACTCAGTTTTCCATAAGGTACTAGGAAGAATGTTGGGACAATTGCAAGTTAGGCATAGCCCACAAGACTGTTCACTCTTCTGACGCCAAGTACAAATTATAGGTGGGGATACCCCAAAACCACCTTCTATTTTGATCATATACTGGGAGGACTTCTAATGCACTGACTGCTATTAACAGTTACTTCTTCCTTCTCCTCCTCCTCCTCCTCTTCCTCCTCTTCTTCAACAGGAAAAAAGATATAGATTGAACTAAGCCCAAGGAAGACACACAAAGGCTGAGTCCAGGAGCATGTTAGATGGGGAGATACCATTCTTATCACTTCATAATATCAGTACATGTTGTTTCCCTGGTATTAAAAGTGACAAGCTGCCTGGAATTTGCAGACTAGAGAGACTCACTTGTGCTGCAGTGCTTTTATTTCAAAGTCTTTCTATAAATATGAAGGGTTAGCTGATTATTCCTATAAGTTATCTCAGTATCCAGCTCAACTAGTATCACATGAGGCAATATTCCCATCCTCTTCTGTCAGCAAAGTTCTATGCCCTTACTCTCCCAACAATAACTGTCACAGTTCTCACAAAGTCTTGGAGACAATTTGTTTTCTCTTCTCTTCTCTTCTCTTCTCTTCTCTTCTCTTCTCTTCTCTTCTCTTCTCTTCTCTTCTCTTCTCTTCTCTTCTCTTCTCTTCTCTTCTCTTCCCTTCCCTTCCCTTCCCTTCCCTTCCCTTCCCTTCCCTTCCCTTCCCTTCCCTTCCCTTCCCTTCCCTTCCCTCCCCTCCCCTCCCCTCCCCTCCCCTCCCCTCCCCTCCCCTCCCCTCCCCTCCTTTTCTTTCCTCTCTTTCTTTCTTTCCCTCTCTCTCTTTCTCCCCCTCTCTCTTTCTTTCTCCCTTTCTTTCTGGCAAGTTCTGGTGTTTCATTTTCCTAAATTCCATATGCTAATGAAACAATCTGGTAATTGTCTTTTATCTCTTTAATTATTTTGCTAAGCACAATCACCTCCAGTTCCATCCACTTTGCCCCAAAGGACACACTATCATCTTTTTGATTGTAGAGTAGTATTCCATAGAGTATATATCCTAAAACTTCTTTATTCAGTCATTTGTCAGGACACATTTAGGTTGCTTCCACTCTTCCACTCTTTGGCTGTCATGAATTGTGCAGCTATGAGCATAGATGTATGCATGCCTTTCAAATTTGTGTTTTCACTTCCTTGGGTTTTTATTTGAAAAGGCTCATAAAGGCAATGGATCACATCCTTCCTATTTACATAGTAGGAAATTGAGGCTCACAGGTTTGATTTTAGCCATAGAATTGATGAGAAACCAATGAAACTTGAACTTGTATGTCCCAGTACAGGGTGCCTTCAATAAAAAAAGATAACTGGCTTTCTTTTCAGGGAAGATCAATTTTACTAAAAACAAAAACCTAAGACTTTGGTTTAACCTGGTGAGAAATATTTAAAATCTGCAAAGAAAAATACATTCTGTGTCCAGTAGTCAAAATTCTCTCTCCCCCCTTTTTCCCCTCTCCTCTCTTACTCTGTCCAATCCTTTTACAGCTCACCCAAGTAGCACCATCACTATTTAAAGTTCAGCCCATACCAAATCCAGCCCTTACTCCATCCAGCTATTTTTAGAAACTATGTTTCCTGATATCTAGTTTATATTTATATATTGTTTTATATTTTTTAGGGAGGAGGGAGGCAGAATACCAACTGTTTCAGAAATTAACTCTGTGGTCTGGGAGGTGGAGCAGTGTATAAAGCATTGGACTCTCAAGCATAAGGTCCTGAGTTTGATCCCTGGCAGCACATGTACCAGAAAGATGTCTGGTTCTATCTCTCTCTCTTCCTATTTTTCTCATTATAAATAAATAAAGTATTAAAAAAAGAAATTAACTCTGGAAATTATACATGCCATGTGTGAGTACTTATTGTATGTGTGTCTGTGAGTAGAAATATGCACAAATTTGCAGACTGGAAATTTGTGGCTCACCCAGTTATGCGTACATAGTTAAGTCCAAGGACACACACCAGGATCTAGGTTCAAGTCCTTGCTCCCCACCTGCAGGGAGGGGACCCTTCACAATCAGGAAAGTAGGCCTGCGGGTATCTATATCTTTTTCTCCTTCTCTTTCTCCCCCTTCTTTCTCAATTTCTCTTTGTCTTATAGAATTATAAAAAGGGAAAAATGGCCACCTGGAGCACTGGATTTGTAATGCAGGCAGAGTCCCAGTGATAACTCGGGGGGGGAGGGGAAGGAAAGAGATATTCACAAATTTTCAACTCAAACATGTTCCAAGTTTTGTTTTTTTCTAGAAATCTTTTGGAGAAAATCAGACATGTGTACTTTATTCTTCCAGAAGAACTAAACTAAAGAGGGAGGAGTCAGGGATTTCATAAATGGTGGCCCAGGCTGACGGGTAGGAATTATCATCCCATAAACATGGGTTAGTCAGAGAAGGAACAGTTGGGGAAGCCTGGAGAAATACTTGGAAGGTCTTTGAGGGAAGCCAAAGGCCCTGCACCTGTGAAAGGGCTTTGACTAGAAGCTATGAAAGAATTTTCTAATGTGGTTAGGCAATTTTATAACACTGTCAGCTAAGCAGTGCTTTTCATTTTTTGTTTGTTTGTTTGTTTGCTTTTTAAGGGGGGAGGTTGTTTTGAAAATTGGTCTAAAAATGAAACGTCATCATCTTTTCTATTAAGTAAAATCATTGGCAGATCAAGGTAATCAGATAATGGAAAGAATTTAAGCCCTGGAGTCAAAACATCTCACTTTAGAATCATCTCTGACATACATGAATTGCCTGTCTTTGAGTAAATTTCTGCAACTCTTTGTAGCTCAGTTTCTTATTGGTTATAATGTTTCTATAGTTGTTAGCAGAGTCAGAGAGCAGTTAGTGGTAAAACTGTATGTCACATTGTCTTTGAGTATTTAGAAAAAGACCATTTCTGGGAGTGGGGCAGTGGTGCACTTGGTAGAGAGTACACATTACAGTGCACAGGACTTGGGTTCAAACCCCAGCTCTCCAGCTGCAGATAGGAAGCTTCAGAAGTGGTGAAGCAGTGCTGCAGCCATATCTATCTGTCTGTTTGTCTGTCTATCTATCTATCTATCTATCTATCTATCTATATCTCCCCTCTTCCTCCTAAATGACTATCCTATCAAAATAATCATCATAATCTGTATAAATTGGTGCTTTTATGTCAAATAGTCTGCCCATTGTCCCACTTCCCAAGCCATGTTCATCTACCTATATCTTATTTTAAAACAAAGAAAGAAAGCTCATTGGCTGAGACTACTGTAAGTCATATGACCAAGGGTGTTCATTATTGCCACTGGATGGCAGCATACCCAGATTGAGACAACAGCCCTTTCAACTTCTGAGCATAAGGCCATGAAGCTCTAAAATGGCATCAAAGAGGGATTCATACGTCTCAATTATTATTTGAAGGGAAAGTTCTCAGATTAAGCATGCTAATGAAGTCTGGGACAGTAATTGTCTTCCTCAGTGTTAAGAAGTGCTCAATTTAAATTGTCCTATTTTAAATTCTCAGCATCTTAACCAGGAACTCATTGTTGCTTTCTGGTTATTTCCTCTGGGGATACCTAACTTTAAAACATAAAGAGTAATATTATAAGGAGGAGATGCACATTTCTAATATATCCATGCTTCACCAAATTATAAATAACTCTGTTTCTCAAGGAGTGCCAGGCTTTCACACCTGCACTTGGCTAGAGATTTGAGAAAGGGAGTCTCCACCTTCAAGACTATCAGTTACACTTAGTTTCTCCTGAGGGTGAAGATGTTGTTTCCTTTTGCAGGACAATGCTTTGACCAACAACAAAGCAGAGCTGCAGGAGGGTAGACTGACTCTAGCTTTAACCTGTTTGGTTTCTTTTTACTGTTTGGTTACTTTTTGGTTCATTCATTTTTCACTTTATATTACTCAACCTACCTCAGAAATGAAGAGGAAAAATGGAACTATTTCTAGCCAAGAATGTGACTAGGCAGAAAGAACTTGAATCTAGAAGAGACAGGGAGGGAGTCCCAGGGAGGGGGAGAAATAACTGCAGATAATAGATTCTATGATCAATTAAGGGGACAGATAAAGAGAAACTGTTCTTCTTAATCGACCTTTAGAGCCCATTATAGAATCCTAAGAAAATAAAGCATGGCCTATGCAGTTTAAATTCAGAGATCCATAATTTATTTTCATGATTTACACTATTAAAAAATCTCTGCACTCTAAGTTTATAACTATAACTTTAGGAACATTTGTCTTTGAGGGACAGCAGCATGATGCAGTTAGAATCATTCAGACACCTGTTTTCACTCATTTTTGCACAAACCAAACCTATTTGCAGCTGTTCTATTGCTGCAGGACTAAGTATTGTGGTGGTTCATTCATTCAACAGGGCTGATACTCAGGTGGCAGGCACCAGTGTTGGTTGGGTCAGTTGCTAATGTGTTTGGAACACTGTAGCACTGGCTGACAAGAGCTGGAATGAGCCTTTCTTGATCCAGCAACTAAAATACTATACCCAGTCAAGCAGAGACCAGGGCTCCAGTGTGAGTGTGTTTGCAGATGTGCTGTTCTGATCAGCCTCTGCATCTTTATTTGTTGGGTTGGAGTGGGGGGCTACATTTACAGATGCTTGGGAGTCTGGAATACTGTGTTGGGCTGGAGGATGTTGCATGAGCAAAGCCTTGCAGCCCCATCCTGCAAGGTGGTATAATCTCACCTGGATAAAAGGAAACTAAAGTCGCAAAAGCCCCATCCTGCAAGGTGGTATAATCTCACCTGGATAAAAGGAAACTAAAGTCGCAAATGTCCCAAGGCATTGCAGAGACTGAGTAACAAGTGGTTAGAAAGACAAGATATGTAAACATCAAGTAAGCCACTGACTTCTTCAGCCTAGAGAAACTAGAAGGGACTCCAGGGACCTGTTGCAGGACTTGCCCTTGTTCAGTCATGCTCAGTACTCTGGACCTACTAGGTGTTGAATCTTCTTCCTTGTTTTTCAACATTGAGTTACAGAAAACTGCTGGGAAAATTGTTTTGCTATTGAGAGACTTGATGGAAGCAACCTGTGGTGCTGGAATCTGGATCAGGCAGCTAGAGTCAAGTGTCAGCTTTGACCTTGTCCCTAGATAGGGGGAAGAACTGGTTTGCCTGAGGCTCAGAAGGGCCCAAGTTCAACTCCCAGCACTGCCCTATGACAAGTGTGCTTGTCCCTCTTTCTCACCCTCCCCACTTACAAAATAAATAAGTAATTTTAAAAAATAAAATGAAAGGAGAAATCATAAGATAGCTGGATGGGGCTGGGCAGTGGCACACCTAACTAAGTGCACATAATATGAAGCTCAAGAACCTGAGCAAGGTTCTGGGTTCTAGCCCCAGGCTCTCCACCTGTAGGTGTGTGTGTGTGTGTGTGTGTGTGTGTGTGTGTGTGTGACTTCACAAGCAATGAAGCAGGTCTGAAGGTATATTTCTTTCTCTCTCCTTCTCTATCTCTCCCTCCTCTCTCAGTTTTTCTGTTCTATCCAATGAGGTGAAAAAAATGGCCATCGGGATTCATAGTGCCAGCACCAAGCCCCAGCAATAACCCTGGAGGCAAAAAAAAAAAAGAAGTTAACTGGGTTATTTCAAGGACTATCCGGAATAATAATAATAATATATGCCAATGTTCAGCAATGTGTTTGGTACATTAAAGATTACCAGTGAAGGTTATCATTTCCATTATCATTACAAGTGTCTGTTCATATGTCTGCTGTTAAGTTCACCAGAAACAGCGACTCTCTTTTCCTTCCACTGGTCCAGCCTGCAGTCCAGAAGCTGAGTCCAAGTTGATAATCAGTGAATATCTGATAAAAATGAAGGGTAGCTATTTGATCTCTGAAAGAACAACAATGTAGCAGTACTACTCCATATAAAATTGACATACGCTATTTGAGGTGGTGTGTTCTCCTTTAAATCCAAATTGGAGAGAAAGGAGGCAATGAAGGCATAAATATCAGACTTAATCAAGCACTTATTTATTGAGTCTACTCAGTGATGCCTGGGCTGGTAGCTTTTGTGTCAGTACTTAGTTTCATTTCAGTGCCCCAATGTGGGAGAACTTGCCTATTTCCTTGAATAAATATCTTTCTTTGGGAGACAAATTAAGGAGCGATTTCTCTTTCTATGTTTATTTTTGTTTCTAACTCTGAAGTTCAATGGATTACTCTTTTGCCCAGACACTTTGATATTCTTAGCTATGCTTTTGCTTAAATTGAAAAGATTTGTACTTAAAAGTGAATAAGCAGTTTCAAGTGTGTGTGCGTGTGCGTGTGCGTATGTATTAGGGAATCTTGCTAGAATGCAAAACCCAAATCCTAGTCACATAGTAACAGATCTTGGAGTCTGTGATCTCTAAGACTTCTAAAGGACTTCATCTGTATATACTTATATAATCTGGTGTCACATTTGTGTTTCATTAAACTTATGACTTTAGTTATTAAATATTTGGACATATGCTTTACCACGTTTATTGTTCTGAATATTTTTCATTAGAAGAAAATTATTTTGTACATTTACTTGACAGAATATAGCTCTATTAAAATAGTGTTGAATACTTGCCCTAAGTAGATAAAATGCAAGATACTCAATGAAGGGGTGTCTTTGACTTTCTGGGGGAAAATAACAGGAAAGATAAACTCAGAACACATTTGATTTTCTTTCATCAACACTTTTATGAGCCTGCATTGCTGTTTTTCTGTAATGTTGTGCATAAAACACAGTTTAAGTGATCATGCAGCCTCAGTCTTAGAAAATAAAAAGCTACGAACTTGAACCCAAGCTATACTATCAAGAGAATTGCAATGTGTTTTAACCCTAGGCTTCATTCCAGTTAAATTTATAATATTTTCCCCTAACAATAACAACAAAAAAGTGCCCCTTTAAGTTGAAATGTTTATAACACTTTATAAATATGCATGTATACAAATGTACTTCTTTGTGTATATATAATGTATGTTTGCATATACTTATATTAGATTTTTAAGGAATTTCTTCTTTGTTTTCAAATCATTGCACAGAATATCCAAGTAGACATCATGTCACAATAATCAAAATGTATTTAACACTTTCCCAGAAATTCCATTTAAGAATAAGAGTGTGGTTTGGGGATAATTTTCTGACCATAAATTGAAGTGTAAATATTCAAATTCTTTTCATAAACTGTTCAGTTCTGTTGTGCTTTTATGTTATCATACAGTGATTTTTTTTGCATTTAAGTTTTCTAGCAGTTCTCTTTTTTAAAAGCCTCAAGTGTCCCATAAAAAGCAAATACTTGAATTTTTAGTTTCTAAGCACTGCATATTTTTCCTTCTGCTTGCCTTATTTTTATAACAGTGATTTATAAAGACATTACTAAAGAAAAGGAAAGAAGGATTTTAAAGAGGAACTGCTATATAACACTGCTTTAAAAATCTATTTTCAGTGCTAAGGATAGAGAAAAAAAAATCTGGCATACTACTGGAGTGGGATCTGAGGCCCCAGTGATTTGGCTTTGAACCATTATCTTCCAAAAAATATTTATTGAGCCTAGTAGAGAAAGAAGGAAGGGTAAGGCTGCCAGACTCCACTTTCATTTTCAGAGGGTGAAGGTAGAGAAGATTCAGAAGCCAGCCTGGACCCGTGCTGCCTGATTCTGGAAGAGCATGCTTATGTAGTAGGTTTGGAAAAAGAAAGTGGGAGAATGAAGTTCGATGTGTCCATAATGGATAACCAGACTCTGACCTCAACAAATGCAGTCAGCATACGGGATTCAGAAAATACTAGCATGCAAAAACTGTTATTTGTCCCCAGCATCTAATCATCCTTCTTTGTAGAAGTTTCCAAGGGGACACATCATGGATTGGAATAAGAAGCTCACATCCTAATTTCTGTGACCACATGACCTTGTTCTAGCCAATAAGATACCGAGAAGTATCATATGGCTTTCAGGGCCTGTTATGGCAGAAGGAAGCATACTCTCTTCTTTTCTTCAAGTGCTCCTTTCTCTTCCTGTTGTCTAGGATATATAGCCATGGGAGTTGGCAAGAGAAAAGTGAGACTGAATCCCTAAAGTCATATCACATTATAGCCTTGGGCTGATTATTCTGGATTTGTTTGTTTTTAAACATGAACTTGTCTTGGGCTAAATGCACTACATTTGCAGTGTGTGTGTGTGTGTGTGTGTGTGTGTGTGTGTGTGTGTGTGTGTGTGTGTGTGTGTTTAAATAGGATTACCTGTGAATTATAGTCAATCCCACCAAATAGATTTAGATTTATCAAGGACAAATAGCAAAGAAAACAAACTAACTAAAAAAAATAAATAAATACATGAAATAGGAGAATGAAGGAAAAGGACTCACTTAAAAGTTCTAGAAAAATTCCATGGTGCTGATGAGAAATATTTATTAAGTACACATGATTCATCAGTTAGTTACTGTTCTAGACATTAAAATGATAAAAATTAATTGAATGGCAGTTAAGTACAGTGGTGACATTGCTATGTATAGTTTATGGCTTCAGATGCTCAGAAAGTACTGTGTCAAACTCCTCATCAGAAACTAAGATATTCAACAAGCAGAGAAGTTTTTCTTCAAACTGACCAAGCAGTAACCTAGAGCAGCCCCATTGAGACAACTCCAGGTGCCTTGCCAGCATTTCCTACCCTGGCATTTTTCTTCCTATGGATACAGCCTATGTCTGGATGAGAATATGCTGTATCAGACATCCACAGCAAATGTGCAAACCGACAACCACAGATAGATCCCAGATGCTGTTCACCCGCTCTTGTAAACCTTGAAGTGGGCCCTGCCGGCAGGCACACCTGCCAAGGAAAACGCTGTCCTCGAAATGTTCCTGACACCATTTTCAAGAGTTGCCGACTGAGAACTGGAATACTGACCTCCCTGAAAGAGAAGCCTGCAGCTGTGGCCTGCAGGGTGAATGCCCCTGATGGGAGGGCCCAGTGGAATTCAAACAGACCCAATCCACATCACAGAGAGCTGGCCCATCATTCATGGCCAGAGAAGTGGCGGCTTCTAGGAGGGACCTTTCCAGAAGAGGGATGAGTCAGGCTGGGTCAGACCACTCCTGAAGACCAAATAGGCAAGGTGAGGAGCAAGGAGGCATTTGGTGGATACCTGGTTCAGTCCCTGCATCTGGAGGGCAGATGTGAGTTCTGCAGTGTCACACAGCAGAAAAATGTGGTAAAGCTTGGATTTTGCCCTTTTCTTGGGTTGAACCATCAGTATCCAAACAGAAGACCACTTCTGTCCATACCTGGAAGGGTTGTGGGATCAAGGCCCATCAGATTCTCTGATATACTTTCTCCAAGATATTCCGCTGGACCAAGGAATAAGGTTTAGGGCCAAAGTTGCTTCCTCTGTGCACTGTCACTATGGAACACTGTTTCAACATATTTTTCCATTTTGGGGACATATTACTATGGTAGATATAAAGATCAAGGTGGCAGGATAGCTTAGGTCAGCAAACTTTAGAAGGAGCAGTGTGAACTGATCCTTTGGGTAGGCCCTGAGATCCAGGATAAAAGCTGTGAGAGTTAGTATATGTTTTTGTGTGTCTACATCCTCTTTCCCACACCAGCCATTATTTGGGATTTTATGATGTGAGATCATTTATAGAGGAACTTTAGTGGCTGAAGCAAAAACATATAGTCTGTTGATATTTTGGGACCAAACAGATATCTTATCAGGGTAGAAGACAGGATTTTGCATGTATGACAGCACAGTTATGTCAGAGCTCTAGCTTCTTCTCATAAAAATAAATATTTTTCCACCTTCAGGGGAGTCACTTCACAGACAGTGAAGCAGATCTGCAGGTGTCTATCTTTCTATCCCCCCTCTGTCTTCCCCTCCTTGCTCCATTTCTCTCTGTCCTATCCAACAACGACATCAGTAACAATAATAACTACAACAACAACAACAAAATAAAACAAGGGCAACAAAAGGGGAAAAATATAAATAAATAAATTAATTAATTAATTAATTAATATTTTTAAAATATGTGGAACCAAGTCCTCACCACTCTGGGTCACTTTTCTATTCAGATAGACAGAGAGGAGAGATGCCATAGTACTGTAGCTGCCTATGGTACCATAGTGGTGCTGACTTCGAACCTGGGCAGTTCTCACAGGAAGTTACATGTACTCTGCTCAATGAAATATGTCTTCATCCCCAAATTAATAAATTTCAAAAACTTAAATTTATTTTCTAGAGAATAAGTCCCTAGAAGATTTAACAGTGGAATTATAGAATGGCAATACATGTTTCTCAAAAATTTAAATACAGACATAGATGGATAGACAGAAGACAATGTATGGGCACATTTATATGTATATAGATGTGCATATATCTATGTATGGACATATCTGTAGCGGTTTGGGTGGTGGTACACCAGGTTAAGCACACATAGTCCAAAGCATAAGGACCCATACAAGGATCCGGGTCTGAGCCCCGGCTTCCCACCTGCAATGGCGTTGCTTCACAAGTGGTGAAGCAGGTCTACAGGTGTCTATCTTTCTCTCCCCCCTCTGTCTTCCCCTCCTCTCTCGGTTTCTCTCTCTCCTACCCAACAACAATAACAATACCAACACAAGGGCAACAAAAATGGGGGAAAATGGCCTCCAGGAGCAGTGGATTCGTAGTGCAGGCACCGAGCCCCAGTGATAAACCTGGTGGCAAAAATAAATAAATAAGGAAAGAAAGGGAAAAAAAAGAGGGTAGAGGATAGAGGCTGAGAAACAAGATGAGAGATTGTGACTCTACTTTTGTGGGTGGAATCATGAAACTCTACACAGTTGATGCAGTAGGATTAGGGGAAAGAATGGTCTGAGCTGGAGCGGATAAAGATGACAGATGACTGGACAATGACAGTATAGAAAGACAAAGGAGACAATGATGGTTTGTGCTCTGGGAACCAGAAAAATTAGATCAATGGCCAGAGGAGGGAAGGCAAGAGCAATTTCTGGAAGAGAGGGAAGGCAGTGAGTTGAAAGGTCGACTTTTGATACCTACAGTGTTCTCTCCTTGCCCTTGTTCTTGGTTCTAGTTCTGTGAACAGTGCTCCAAGTGTCTGCATTGAGGGTGTCTATCTCAGTGGGTTCCCCCTGTACTTACCCAGAGTAATCCTCTGTCGTTTGAAGATGCAAAATCTAACTCAGGTGTTTTTGTTTTGTTTCCTTTTCGTTTGATAGGACAGAAGGAAATTAAGAGGGGAAAGGGAGATAGAGAGTTGGAAAGAGAGATAGACACCTACAGACCTGCTTCAGTGCTCGTGGAGTGTCCCCTGCAGGTGGGGAGCAGCTTGAACCCTGGTCCTTGCACATATGCTTGCATGTAGTACTATGTGTACTTAACCGGGTGCACTGCCACCTGGCCCCCTAACTCAAGTTTTCCATGCTCTCACCTAGAGGAGTTAGTTTTCTTACTATCCAGACTTCATTCCTCTCTAGGTCTATCTACTCAGATAATAAATGATGAATGCATGAGTAGGGGCTAGCAAACAGTCAAAGTGACTCATCAAAATAAAATTGAATTGCATTTGCATTAAGAATTCACTCCTGATTTCTCATCCCTCCATCCTGCAGCAGCCACCATTCTGCTTTCTGTCTCTGTGAGTCTGATGAGTCTGCCTATCTTATTTAGGAGGAATTATACCGTATTTGCCTTTGGAGACTGACTTGTTTCTCCTAGTATAATGACCTCAAGGCTCAACCATTCTGTAGTATAGGTGTGAATTTCCTAGCCTTTAAAGGCTGAATAATATTTCTTGGTATGTATATAGCACTTTGCTCATCTGCTTACCATCACTAGGTTGCTTCCATGTGTTAGTTATTATGAGTAATGCTATTATGAACATGACCGTGTACCAGTCTTAAATTTTAACTTGCTTTCTGAGTATGACTTTCACAACTTCAGAACCTCTCAAATTCCTGGCTGGGCAAGGTCCACAAACTCTATGGGTTTTGGAACGTGTCTTGGTTGTACTTTCTCTCTTGGTTTGGAAACCAACTCATCCTAGGCAAGGCGAGCTTTCTGACAACAGCTCAGTAATTATAGTTTCCAGTAAATGGCTTCAGTAGATCAGCCATGAGTTAAGAAAGAAAAAGTAAGTGCTACTGTTGGAGGTATGTCTAGAGTATGGTTTTAATCCATCACTGTCAGGCTCATATAAAGTTCCAGGCTTCTGTAACTTTTTAACTTGAAGTATTACAGGGTGTCACATGTTAACTGGAAGCCAAGAGAAGCAAAGAGTTCTGTTCATGGTTAAATCTTGTAAAGATGCTTTTGAAAGCATATTAATCCATTATTAATCCATTTGGGTTTTGGAATATGGTCATATATTGTTTGGTACAATCTGTACTAAGCCTGGTCTTGGAAAATTAACTGAAAATGTAGTTATAAAATACAGGAGCTTTAAAATAGTCTCACAATAACTCCTTCTCACTAGTTACCCCATTCCTATTTTTTTTATTAATATATAAAATTGAGGATAGTATACCTATGGAGTACTTTTTTGGGGGGGTTAGGAGGAAATACTTAATTTTAATAGCACTTCAGATTTACCAAAAAGTTAGCAGACTAGCATGAACAACTTCATGTGATGATTCACAAATACACTTGTGCTTTTAATTATGCTCATTAGATATAGGTGTAAAGATTACATATCAATAAAATGGACCTTTTTCTTTATCGACTTTATGGATTTATGTTACTTGGAGGTGCTGTGCATATATCTATTAGACTTTTTACTATGCCAGGTTCTGTGTTAGGTGTGTGTGTGTGTGTGTGTGTGTGTGTGTGTGTGTGTGTGTGTACTTTAATTGTCCTTATTTGATTTAATCCCCAAAGTTCTTTCAGGAGACTTTATCTCCTTCAATGCTCTGTGAGTTGGGTAACTTTCTTAAGACTGGGGAGCAACCAGAAGAATAACCACTCCCACATAAACCATTTGACTTCATTAACATTATCTGATGTTCTTGGTTAGGATCTTCCAGGACCATGAGACAGGATGGCTGTTTTGAGGTGGTAGTCGAAAAGAATGAAGGCAGAACTCCCACACTGCTGAACAAGAGTGAGGGGTACTGCGGGGAACTATAGGGAGCAGATCAGTGTTTGACAGATTGTTCCTCTTCAGACTAGGGATGGAAGGTATTTCAGAGTCTGAACTACAAATCAGAATGAGTCTGTCTGTCTATACCACTGATGCTGTTCACTGCAATGTTATACTTTGTCAAATGTAAATGACCATTTAGGGACAAGAATTCAGAGAATGTGAGGCCCCTGTGGGCGACAGAAAGACCTGTGAAGTCAGGGGTTCTGCTTCATTCATTCTTTTCCCTGTAGCTGTTTTGCTGGGCCTGATTCACTGTTCACTCAACTGTTGAAGGTGCCATGGCACTTTGTATTTAGGAACATACTTAGCAGGACTCCTTTATTTACAGCATGTATTGCAAGTCATTCCTGGGCATTTTAGTCATTCATTCATTCTTTCTTTTTACAGAGTGAA
Organism: Erinaceus europaeus; assembly: GCF_950295315.1. NCBI lineage: Eukaryota > Metazoa > Chordata > Mammalia > Eulipotyphla > Erinaceidae > Erinaceus > Erinaceus europaeus. Next base: position 128,027,954 of record NC_080163.1, on the reverse strand, counting down.
TAGGAAAGAATGTAGGCTAATCTTATTGGGGGTCATGAATATAGGAACCAGTATGGCCAGCAACTGTCCAAAGGGTATTTGCAAGCAAAAGGCACAGGAAGGGAAAATTGCAAATACCCATGGTCAGAGTGATAGGAGTTGAAGCAGAATAACATGGATTTAGATTGAAATCTGATGAGGTTGAAGAAATGTGCCTTGCTGCCCAAAGTAAGACATCTGGAACTTTTAAGTGCATTACTGGGAGATTTTAGGAGAGCAAAGATCTACTGTATCTGCCAACCATCTGAGTGAACTTTAAGTCTTATTTATGCTGCTAATTTCAATGCCACTTGAAACAAAGCCGTATGTTATGGTCAGCGTAACTTTAGAGGACATCTTATGCTTATTAGGTATTGAAGTGGGTGCTGGATTCTAAAGATGACTAAGTGTTAGTAACTACCTGGAGAGTGTGTTTGCCACTCTCTAAAGAGTTTCCAGTCAGCAGTGATGCATAATTCTTCAATTGCTGGAAACGTGAGAATTTCCTGTTTGCGATTTTTAAAAAATCATCCTTTAAAATATTTATTCATGGAAGCTGGAATGTGGTTCACCAGATAAAGTACATACTTTACCATGTACCAAGACTCAGCTTCAAGCTCCTGGCCACTACATGGGAGCACCATGAAGGTGGGGGGGCATTCACAAATAGTGGAGTAGTGCTGTGATGTCTTTCCTTCTCTCTCTCTTACTCTTTATTGAAAAAAACAAAATTTGCTGGGAACATTGGAAATCACACCAGTACAAAATAGGAAAGCCTTGAGAGAAAAAACTGAAAGCAAATTTATTATTTTATTTATTTATTTATTTATGTTGTGTGTGTGAGAGAGAAAGGAGAGAGAGAGAGAGAAGAAAAGGAGAAGGAGGAGGAGGATGAAAAAGAAGAGAAAGAGGAAAAGAATAATGAGAACAGAGTACTGCTCTGCTTAATTCTGGCATATTGCAATTCTAGGGATTGAACCTGGGGTCTCTAGGGCCTGAAGCATGTAATTTTGTGCTCTATCGCTGATTTATCTCCTCAATCCTTGATTCTTGATTTTTTTTTTTTTATTTTTTTTTTAGTGTCATTCACCAGTGGCAAGTGCTTATCTTTTGAGAATGAATTCATTTTGGGGGGACTGACCAAAAGTTGTTTTAATGAGTAAAGTCAGGGACTGATTTTTAATATAAACAAAACAAAAAAAATGATATGACATAAAGCAAACTAGACTGAGTTTTATTTGTGGCTTCTTAAAATGGTCCATGAAGCCATTTTCTCATATTATGAAATTATTAAATTTAAAGTTATCAGAAAGAAGTTCTTGAAACATAAAAAATGTTTGATTTTTAAGGTTCCCAACTCAGGTCTTCTGGGGGAAATCACAGATTCTTTCACTGGAACCCTTCAGTTTTCCAAATTCCATCCCGCCCTTAGCCTACATCATTCCCTCATTCCTTCACTGGAGTGACATGAGTCTGATGATCTCTTTAGTATAGAGTTGCAGATGCTGATCTCGATATTGTATCAGCCTTGTCTGCGTTCTTTAAATCTTGCTGTAAGGAGTCAACGTTGTCTGAATAGCTGCCTCCATTTGCACAGGCTCGCTATTCATGGTTAGACCATGGAATCTACATAACTGGAAAATTTAAATCTATTTGTATTTTTAAAAGTCATAGGCCTGAGGCTTTTTAAAAAATAAACCTGAATTCTATTGCATTATACAAAAACGCAGTTGAGGTGGTAGTCATTTTATTTGGACCATGGTCTTCTGAGACTTGGGACAATAATATATTTTTTTCTATCTTATGCAAATATATGCAGATTTCTAAAGCATGCATGCATGTATTACACACTTTATGAATTTGAGTAATAGAAATGTTTGTGTGTATAAATAGATAGAATAAAGAGTATACATTTTGTGTAAAACAGCCTCTTTGGTGTTTGTTTATCCTGATTTTTTGATTTATGAATTGTCATTGCTCACTATAGAGGAGAAAAATAAATATGCAAAACACTGGTAGAGTTTTAATGGGGTTACTTCCCATCTTAGCTCAGTGTTTCTCCACTGAAGCTGACCTTGAAATTGCTTTTTAAATACAAGTCAAAATATGCAAATTCCAAAGTATCAGCACGAGTATCCTATGTTTGGAGTCCTTTCAAATTCACATTTTTGCATCATTTCTATCTTTCATCTGGAAGTTTTCTCTGTTTCTTATTCCATTAACATCTGAGTGGTGGGTATATACGTTTTCTCAAATGCACTAATTCCCACTAAGGCTAAAATACCCTTGAACATATGCATGCATGTCTTTCTTCATTTTTCTAAAATTCACTTTTTTAAAAAATGTTTTATTTAAGAAAGGATTAATGAACAAAAACATAAGGTAGGAGGGGTACAACTCCACACAATTCCCACCACCCAATCCCCATAACCCACCTCCTCCCATGATAGCTTTCCCATTCTCTATCCCTCTGGGAGCATGGACCCAGGGTCGTTGAGGGTTGCAGAAGGTAGAAGGTCTGGCTTCTGTAATTGCTTTTAATTTCCTCATTTGAAGGCCATGCAGCATTCCATGCCCAGCAGGTTTCATCTTTTCAGCTTCTCCATGGCACCAGGGCATTATGTGTCATTTCCCTGTCCCCTTCATCCTGTTTCTCAAGTCTTTCATGAGGAGGAGTTGTGGGTCTCAATTTGACTTCTAGCTTCTGACTAAGAAGTTGCATCAACCTAGTATGTGTATACACTCCCTATGCCTGAGTTGTCCCTTTGGGTCCCCAGAAAGTTCTTCTGTCCCCTGTTCATATTTCATAAGGGTCCTCTGAAGCCTGCCTAGTGTCCATATGTATATATATCACATCTGCCTCATTAGAACCAGAAAAACTCACAGCTGAGAATTTCACTGAAATTTATGATTGGTCCCACACTGCATTCCCCTCCTATCATGTGTGGCCCGGATTCCACTTCTGGATACATTCTTGCAGTTAGTTAACTGGGCAGACAGGCCAAAGGGAAGCTTGCTAAAGGATAAATCTATCATGTGGCAGAGGATGGAATTCAGGCAGAACATTTGGTTCATCGGTCGCTTGGGTCGCTTGGAAGATTGGGCCCATATTATAATTAATGTCACTAGCAGTTAAAGGACATTAGGGAGAGAACACATGTTGATTATTTCTTCATTTTGTTTATCCAAGTTTGTCTGCCTTGGAAGCTCTGTGGCCATCACAGGAGAAAGCCCTGGAGACAGAGTATTAGCTGCTGCTCCTTGTACGTGCATCATTACCTCACCCCAAACAAAGTCCTTTTCTTTCATTTTCTTTTTATCTCCTTTCATTTTCTCTTTCTTTCTTTCTTTCTTTCTTTCTTTCTTTCTTTCTTTCTTTCTTTCTTTCTTTCTTTCTTTCTTTCTTGTAAATATAGGATGAAAACATTATTGGATTCAGGAGTTCATAGTAGTCCTGTATGCATCTGGGGATGAGGGGGATAGATTTATGAAATGGACCATTTCAAATGGCATTATCTCCCTACAGTGAGGTACACCTTTCATAAATCATGGGAGAGTGCTCAGAAAATAAGGCATAGGTTATTCCTACAATGTATTGTATTTGCGCCCCTCTATAAGCAGAGAGATGGAGAAATTCTCACATTTCCTTTCTTCAGTTTGAAGAGGCAATTAATCCCCTTAGAATGAAATTAGAAGAAAAAGAAGAAATATGAGGAAATAAAAGAGTATGCCACATAACTCAAGGTTGTGCTTTTACTACTATATTTTTAATAGGGCAATTGTTTTGCTTGTTTATTTGGTCTCAATTTAATTATGAAGACCTTGGTTTTATTTTTCACTGAACACACAGTGCTGTGGTCCAAAGATGATGAAGATGACTCTGATTCATCTGGGAAAGCAATTGGATGGGACTACTGACTGAATTTTCCTTCCTTTCCCAACTAGAAATTGATATGTAATTATTCTTGAACATGTGTAGAGTTTCTAGCCATCAGAGCCCTTTCTTTTCTGGTAGCTTGGGTCTGATTTGCATTTTTTTGTGTGTCCTTGATGTAGTCAAACTACCAGGTTTTATTAGATCTTCAGAAAAAAAAATGGGTTTCTTAAATGGTTATAGCTCTTTGCCACAATGCTAGCTAGCCCATCTGGGAGAATTACCCTTCCTCAATGGTGTTGCGTTCAAAGTCAGCACCCTGACTAGAAGTAATGAGCTTCCTGTATAGTCTTCCTTGTGTGCAGGGTCCCTTTGTCACCCTGTAGAACAGTTTGGTGACATCATGTGGAAATGTATAACAGCAATTTGGAAATCCTCTATTTTCCTCTTCTCACCCACCCCCATAGATAACATAAGGAAAATTAATTTCTATAACTTTGAGGTAGGAGGAGGAAAGAATGAACAAATGTCTTCCAAAATATAATAGTTTCAACAGGTAAGGAAAACATTTACATTTTAAAGGTAGCATCATCTCAAAAAAGGTTAAGTAATTCCCCTTCCTTCACACATATCCATTTGGTAGAACAAGATAAAGTTGAATTGAATGGATACATAAAAGGATCTTGAGCTTGATGGGTATCATCAGTTATGGGGGATGGGGAGGATCTAATTTCTGAGATATTTTCTGATGTCATGGTTCAAGCAAAAGTGATCTAGAAACTGGGAAACCTATTTCTGTCACTCTCTCTGGTTGCCTAGAAAGGATGGTGCCAGGTATCATAGCTGAGCCCCCAGGTCAAAAATGTCTATTCAAAAGAAAAAAAAATCTTTGCTTCTTCCTTTTCTACATGCCTACCTCCTCCTCTTCTTTTTTTTTTTTTAATTTCTTTATCAGGGAATTAATGTTTTACATTCGACAGTAAATACAATAGTTTGTACATGTATAACATTTCTCAGTTTTCCATATAACAAAACAACCCCCACTAGGTCCTCTGTCATCCTTCTTGATCTGTATTCTCGTCCTCTTCTTGATGACAGAAATAAGATATTTATATGCATATATGTAATAGAACAGTCTTAGATTTGAATCAGGCAGACTGTGTAAGCCTGCCTTTTTTCTTAACTTTCCTGCTTCCATTTTCCACTTGTAGAATAAATACAATGATGTCAACCATTCAAAATTCCTATAAAACTTTCATAATGAATCAAAGTGGCAATTCCTAGTAGATGCTTAGAAAGTAAGATTTATCATGTATTGAGGACTTTTAGTATAATATGTACTTGGTTTGGCACATCATAGTAACCTCTCCTATTTTCTATTTAACCTTCCAAATGATAGTATGAGAAAGACATTTTTGTGCTCATATTCTAGATGAGGAGACCAAGGTAAAACCCAATAAGTCATTTATGTTGTAAAGTTCAAGCCCAAGATCACAACCTAAGTATCTATCTTTAACATCAAAGATTTTGCTCCTAATCACTATGCATTCATCTCCCACAGACCTAGGCTTAGGACTTTAACTTCTTTATTGCAGACCAGATAACCTATTCAGAAGAGAACTCCAAGATGAAGAGATGAAGACTCAGCAGGTGACCTTCAAGAGAGTAGTCAAAATACTAGAACTTATAAAGTCATGTGCTTATGGGGCTTCAGAGTAGCTCTTTCTCTTTCTGATGTATCACATTTAAATCAACTGTGGGAAAGTCTGCACATCAAATACACATCCTATATATTAAAAAGACTCAGTCTGTCTTTTAAAAACTTCGAGACATACAATTAATTTTCCCCTTCTCATATAAATTACCTAGTGATTTATATGACTACAGTCTACTAGGAGTGTACATAAACACCATTCCCATCACCAAAAGACAGTGACCCATCCCTCCCACCCACTCCCACCCCCCACTGTCCCAGGAAGCTGCATGTCTACCCCTAACCACAGGGTTTTTACTTTGGTGTCCTACTTACAATTTAGTCAGGTTCCTGCTTTTAGTTTCCCTTTCGGATCTTCTTACTCAACTTCTGTTGATGAGTGGGATCATCCCATACTCATCTTTATCTTTCTGACTTAGCTCACTTAACATAATTCCTTCTAGCTCTGTCCAAGATGGGTCAGAGAAGGTGGGTTCATTGTTCTTGATAGCTGCATAGTATTCCATTGTGTATATATACCACAGCTTTCTCAGCCAGTCATCTGTTGTTGGGCACCTAGGTTGCTTCCAGGTTTTAGCTATTATGAATTGTGCTGCTATGAACAAAGAAGTACACACCTCTTTTTGGTTGGGTGTTATGGAGTCCTTAGCTCCGCTTCCCCAGAGACCCACCCTATTAGGGAAAGAGAGAGGCAGACTGGGAGTATGGACCGACCAGTCAACATCCATGTTCAGCGGGGAAGCAATTACAGAAGCCAGACCTTCCACCTTCTGCAACCCACAATGACCCTGGGTCCATGCTCCCAGAGGGATGGAGAATGGGAAGGCTATCAGGGGAGGGGGTGGGATATGGAGATTGGGTGGTGGGAATTGTGTAGAGGTGTACCCCTCCTACCCTATGGATTTGTTAAGTTATCCTTTCGTAAATAAAAAATAAATTAAAAAAATAAATCAACTGTGGGAAGCAAACAGGATAGAGGGAAAATATCTCCATACTATTCCATCCTTTTAGTGAATTTCTCATAGCTGGGAAAACCTAACATGCATGTAGGATACCTGAAAGCAGCCAGGGAAGAGCCAGGGATGAAAGGCAGCCCTGCCAAGACTCTCAAGTTTCCGCAACTCTTTCTGCATTCCGTCATTTCAAAGGAAGCTCTTTCCCACAGCAGATCACTAGTTGGTAGTCTCAGTGATTCTATGGTGGCCCAAGAGAGTTAATATGATTTCTGGAAGTGCAGCCTGGAGGTTCTCAAGATGAAAGACCTGTCAGAAGATCCCAGAATCAAAGCCATGAATTGCTGCTCTTCATAGTCACCTCCAAAGTTGGATTTTTTTTATTGTCAGAGAGTCTTTCAGAACCTTAACCAGATATTTTATAAACATATCAAGAGAAGGCAATTTGAAGAAAAGACAAAAACAAGGGAGATAGTGACTTTTGAGACTTCTTTTTGAGTTACTCTTGATCACCCTACTGTCAATGCATGATGAGACTTTTGTTGAGTTTGATTTGAATTTTTGCATTTCAAAGATTAGCATTAATTAAACTGTAAGACTTGTAAGAACTATGGTGGTTATTTTTGGGAGGTGGGAGGGTGGGATACAGAAATTTGGTGTTGAGTGTGGTGTGGAACTGTATATTGTAATCTTACAATCTTGTGACATACTATTAATAACAAATAAAAATTATTTTTAAAAATTCAGCAGATGGGAGTCGGGCAGTAGCGCAGCAGGTTAAGTGCACGTGGCATAAAGCACAAGGACCAATGTAAGGATCCTGGTTCCAGCTACCAGCTCCCCACCCACAAGGGAGTTGCTTCACAAGTGGTGAAGCAGCCCTGTAGGTGTCTTGTCTTTCTCTCCCCCTCTCTGTCTTCCCCTCCCCTCTCCATTTCTCTCTGTCCTATCCAACAAGGATGATATCAATAATAACTACAACAATAAAACAACAAGGGCAACAAAAAGGAAATAAATAAATAAATAAATATTAAAAGAAAAAATCAGCAGAATGCAATCCTTCCTTCAGGCCTTCCCAGATGAAGGTGATCTCCATAACTGAGAGATCTATGTATCACTGTCTTTCTTTCAGCTTCTGTTGCACTGATTTGAGCTATTTATTGTCTGATTTATCTACTAGGCTGAGAACTCCTTCAAGAAAGAAAGTATTGGGGAGTTGGGCTGTAGCGCAGCGGGTTAAGCGCAGGTGGCGCAAAGCACAAGGACCGGCATAAGGATCCCGGTTCGAACCCCGGCTCCCCACCTGCAGGGGAGTCACTTCACAAGCGGTGAAGCAGGTCTGCAGGTGTCTATCTTTCTCTCCCCCCTCTGTCTTCCCCTCCTCTCTCCGTTTCTCTCTGTCCTATCCAACAATGACGACAACAACAATAATAACTATAACAATAAAACAAGGGCAACAAAAGGGAATAAATAAATAAAATAAAATATTTAAAAAAATTTAAAAAAAGAAAGTATTTGTTGCATCAGTGAATGGAATCAAATTATAAACAGATGATTAAAGAAATAATGCAATAATATTAGCCTAGAACGGGAAGTTGACATAATAAGATATCTTATCATCTTTGTTGTAATTGGCTTTCTGTAGAGTCACCAAGCTGTAGTTTGGTGAACATAAATCTCAGTGCTCTGAATTCAGTGATATTTCCCTAATTTGGCACTAGTGAACAGTCTCCAGTCCAGTTTGTTTGTGGAGTTTGAAGCACATGGGAATTGTCAGTCACAATAGGCAGGCCAAATTGAGACATTCACATTTGGACCTGGCTCTTGGCTTGATAAACAAGTAAGCGTATTTTTTTTTTTTTTTTTTAGTCAGCAGTTTCACTTTTTTTTTATTTCTTTATTGGAGTATTAATGTTTTACATTCAACAGTAAATACAATAGTTTGCACATGCATAACATTCCCCAGTTTCCCATTTAACAATACAACCCCCACTATGTCATTTATCATCTTTCATGGACCTGTATTCTCCCCACCCACCCACTCCAGAATCTTTTACTTTGGTGCGATATGCCAAATCCATTTCAGGTTCTACTTGTGTTTTCTTTTCTGATCTTGTTTTAAAACTTCTGCCTGAGAGTGAGATCATCCCATATTCATCCTTCTGTTTCTGACTTATTTCACTTAACATGAATTTTTCAAGGTCCATCCAAGATCAGCTGAAAACGGTGAAGTCACCATTTTTTACAGCTGAGTAGTATTCCATTGTGTATATAGCCCACAACTTGCTCAGCCACTCATCTGTTCGGGGTTAAACTGTAGCGCACTGGGTATAGCACGGTCTGAAATCCAAAGGCCAAAGACCAACATAAGGATCCCATTTCGAGCATCCGGATCCCCACCTACAGAGCACTGCTCACAAGCACTGAAACAGGTCTGCAGGTGTCTATCTTTCTCTCATGCTCTCTCAATTTCTCTGTACTATCAAACAACGACATCAATAACAATGATAAGCATAACAATGATAAAAAACAGGGACAAGAAAAATAGGGGAAAACAGACTCCAGGAGCAGTGCATTCATGGTTCAGGCACTAAGCCAAAGCTATAATTCTGAAGAAGAAATCATCACTTTCCACACCTCATAATGATCCTAGCTCCACTCTAATAGGAAAAAAAATAGGAAAGCTAGCAAGGGAGGAGATGGGATACTGAGTTATGGTGTTGGGAATTGTGTGGAATTATACCCCTCTCATGATATGGTCTAGTCAGCATTTCCATTTTCTAAATAAAGATTTAAAAAAGAAAATTCATAGCATTTGTACAAATACTACTGCAATATCATTTTCCCCTAAGTATGTTCTACCCATAGCAATATTAAATTAAATAAATTGGATTGTTTATGTAAAAGCAGTTATGCTTACCACAGATCACATCATCTAATATAAGAAACTTGATAGAACTTGATATTTTAGAGACTCCTTCACTAAAGTAAAAAAAAAAAAAATTACAAACCATTGTATTGTCTCCGTGGTGGAAAAGCTTTTCATTTCATCTGGCAACACTTTGGAAAGTATACAAAGGACCCTAACACTAACCCTAACCCTAACCATTCTCTGATGGGCCCTGACCTTCTGTGTACCAGGCACCTGTGCAATGCTCTGACATCTGTGACTTGTGCCTGTGCTCTGCTCTGAATCCCTTTGCACAAGTCCCACATATGTGGTCTGCTGCCTCTTAGCTGAGATCTCATTCCTCTCTGGAGTGGCTGGAGGTTTGAGTATGCTGCAGCTTCAGGAATCTTAAGGCTGAGGAAAGTGATGATAGTGTAGAGTGTCTCATTCTAATATACTGGAGTTTATTTTTTTGGTACTTTGCTGTGTTCGGTGCAGAAGACCCTCATGTGCCAATTTCTTTTATTTTATGAGCATGCTTTCCTTTACATTTAGTGATCATGTGTAACCTGTAGGTATTATTTCATAATTTATGGGCTGTGAATATTATGTATATTCCAGGAAAGTGCATTAGTGGTACAGCCTTATTTAGCTATTCTAAAGTATAAAATTTTTTTTTATTTTTTATTTTTTTATTTAAGAAAGGATTAATTAACAAAACCATAGGGTAGGAGGGGTACAACTCCACACAAAAGTAAGCGTATTTTTGGTAAAATGGAGAGATGTCTGCCATTCTCTTGTGGGGGCTTCCCTGATACATCAACTGGATCTAGAACAGAGAAGGCAGATTTTAGAACAAATAAAAAACAGATATGACAATGATGCCAGTTTTTCTTTCCTTGTTTTTGAAACATCAGGCTATCCTCAAACTTGTCCTGACTTTTAAAGGTGAACATTCAGAGGTGGTCATCTTTTAGATCAAAACAGCAGCTTGGATTGAGAATTTGAATATACTCTCTCATTGATTTTTTTAAATATGTAATCTCAGTTTTCAAAATGAGGCCATTTGTCCTGACACTTGTGAAGTCCTTTTAATTTGAATTTGATACAGCTGAATTTTTCTTGCCAAACAGATCAAATTCAAGTTGAAAAAAATCTATACCATAACAAGTAGAGTATTTTTTCAGTTGTGTATTATTTTACCACTGCATTTTTTCAAACTCTTTTGGTGATGTTATTGCACCACATATACCCTGTCAACCTTTTCCCCCATGATTTTCTTGACAGTTGAGAATTATATTGCCTCACCTTTTTCATTCCTTAGACTAACTACTGGTTTCATTTCTAAGGATTTTTTTTTTAAATGTTACTATCCTTCTCTGCCCCTTCTTCTTTGTCTTCACATACCTTTGATTTACTTCTTCCATTGCTTTAAAAAATTCTGAATATTTTTTCTCTTTAAAAAAATGTTATTTATTTATTTGTTGAATAGAGACAGAGAAAAATCAAGAGGGATGGGGCAGATAGTGAAGAAGAGAGACACACACCTGAAGCACTACTTCACCATTTGTGAAGCTTTCTCCTTGCAAGTGGGGACCAGTGTCTTGAACCTTGGTCTTTGGGTAATTTAACATGTGCACTTTACCAGGCACGCCCCCACCAGCCCCGGGGGGGGGGGGAATTAGTGCTTTTTTCTTAAATTTTTATTTATAAAAAGGAAATACTGACAGAAAACATAGGATAAGAAGGGTATAACTCCACACAATCCCACCACCAGAACTTCATATCCCATCCCCTTCCCTCATAGCCTTCCTGTTCTTTATCCTTCTGGGAGTATGGACCCAAGGTCATTGTGAGGTGCAGAATGTGGAAGGTCTGGCTTCTGTAATTGCTTCCCCACTGAACATGGGTGTTGTCAGGTCAATCCATACTCCCAGCCTGTCTCTTTCCCTAGTGGGGCGGGGTTCTGGGGAAGCCAGGCTCCAGATCATTTGCCCAGGGAAGTCCGGTTTGCCTCATGTTAGTATCTGGAACCTGGTGGCTGAAAAGAGAATTAACATATAGATCCAAAAAAAAAATTTTTGACTAATCATGAACCTAAAGGCTGGAAAAGTGCATATGAAGGGTTGGGGGGGTCTCCATTTTGTAGTTAGTAGTCCTATTTTAGTTATATTCCAAAAAGCCCATGACTATACTAGTTTTTTTTTCTTGAGCCTGACATCTGATATACAGGTGGATCTTTTTTTTTTTAATTGTGGGAGGGGGAGACCAGTGGTTTACAGTAGATACAGTTGTTGGTACATGTGTAAAATTTCTCAGTTTTCTATAAAACACTTTTCCCCAGTCTAGTTGGTCCTTCACCATCATGCACTAGGATCTGAAAGCCTGCCATCTGCTCATGCCCCCAGAGTCCTGAACTTTAACAAGTCCAATCCAAGCTCTACTTTATGCTTCCCCTTTCTGTACTTATTTCTTAAGTTCTGTCCAGTATGATGAGTCGGGCAACCCAGATGTGGCTGACCATCTCATTGCCTCCCTGGATGCAGCACGCCAAGCCCACTGGCAACAACTCACGGAAAGTCTGAACTTCACCCACTCAAGTAGGAAGGCCTGGAAGCTTCTTCACAGTCTGGGTGCCGGTAGCCAACCCTCTCCTGTCTCCCATCCTCCCGTATCTCCAAACTCATTTGCCAGTCACCTAACTCAAGTTGGACGTGCTAAGATCAACCCAGTCTGGAAAAGAGAAATTTCCCATGAGTGGTCATCCCACTTCCGGTTATCTTGTCCATCTCCAAAACTCTCTCCCTTTACACTGTCTGAACTGGAAGACGCTTTAAAGAGGGTTAAACCGGGAACAGCTGCTGGCTATGATAACATCACCCCAGAACTCATTCTTAACTTGGGCCCCGGGGCAAAAAAGTGGCTCACTACATTCCTGTCCCACATCTTGGAATCGGAATCTATGCCCAAAATTTGGCGTCCTGCGAAGATAATAGCAGTTTTGAAACCAAAGAAGGACCCAACACTGGTCGCCAGCTATAGACCAATTTCTCTCCTCTCCGTGTGTTACAAACTCCTTGAGAGGCTGCTTCTGTCACATATTTCTCCTCTTACAGAGAAATTCCTATCACCCGCCCAAGCTGGTTTCTGCCCAGGAAGATCTACCTGCAAACAAGTCCTGGCCCTCTCAACTTACATTGAAAATGGATTCCAGAAGAATTTAAAGACAGGTGCTGTCTTTGTTGATCTCACAGCAGCCTATGACACGGTCTGGCACTGTGGTCTCCTAGTCAAGATCTCAAGATGCCTGCCTCCATGGATGGCCAACACTATATCATTTCTTCTCCAAAACAGAAGATTCCGGGTGCATCTGGGTGACAAGTCTACCAGATGGAGACTTGTCTCAAGTGGCCTCCCCCAGGGCTCTGTTCTGGCTCCTACGCTATTTAATATTTACATCAATGACCTTCCAGAAACTTCTTCAAGGAAGTTCATCTACGCCGATGACATCTGCTGTGCAACTCAGGCATCAAAGTTCAACATCCTCGAGGAAACATTCACGAAAGACATGTCTCTGATATCTGATTACTGTAAAAAATGGCGACTAATTCCTAGCACTGCAAAAACGGTATCATCTGTTTTCCATCTACACCATACCTCGGCCTCGCGTGAGCTTAATGTGCAGCTTGACGATATGAGAATCCGGCATGAAGCCCAGCCAGTCTATCTTGGTGTTACTCTCGACTGCACCCTGTCATTTCACGAACATCTCATAAAAACTGCAGCAAAGGTGGGCGCAAGGAATAACATCATTGCAAGACTGGCCAGCTCCTCATGGGGCGCGAGCGCTTCCACACTACGATCATCATCTCTGGCATTATGCTATTCCACTGCAGAATACTGTGCCCCAGTATGGTTCCGTAGCCCCCATGTCCACTTGGTCGATTCCAAATTATATTCCTCCATGAGGATAATTTCTGGAACCATCCGTTCCACCCCGGTTGGTTCCATGGCTGCCAGTTCTTAGCAACATCGACCCGCCAGATATTCGCCGGGATGCGGCATCATCTAAGTTCATTTCCCGCATCTACGCTCGACCGGACCTGCCAATATACGCGGATATCTTCGCCCACCCTGTCCAATGCTTGACGTCTCATCATCCAATCTGGTCCCCTATGCCTACACTGAACTTCTCTGTTCCAGACTCTTGGAAACAGAGTTGGCAGTCAGCTGAGGTAAAGAACAAACACCTCATCACAGACCCCTGCAAGCATCAACCCGGCTTTGACCTAGCGTGTTAGGATTGGGCCCTCCTCAATCGCTATCGAACAGACCATGGCCGTGTGCTGCTATGTTCCATCTCTGGGGAGCCAGAGACGACCCGAACTGCCCCTGCGGCTACAGACAGACTATGACCCACATAGTCAAAGACTGCCACCTCTCCAGATTCAAAGGAGGTCTCGAAACTTTACATCAGGCTCAACCTGATGCTGCTGACTGGCTACGGAAGAAGGGCAAATACTAGAAGAAGAAGTTCTGTCCATGAGTGAAATCATCCCATATTAACATGATTCCTTCAATTTAATCCAAAATAAGGTGAAAAAATGAATTCATCATTCTTAATAACTGAGTAGTAGTCCATTTTGTCTTTATACCACAACATTCTTAATCACTCATCTGTTGTTGTACACCTAGTCTGGTATACACAGGCCTTTTTGCATGGGTGTGTTTGATACCTTAGGAAATATACCCAAAAGATGAATTGCCAAGTCATAGTACTTGTTTTTTTATGTGTGCTATGTGTTTGATAGACAGAAGATGGCTGTAATTATTATGGGCCAGTCGTAGAGAGGAGAGACTTTATCTTGTAGACACAAGGCATGAGAACTTTTCTAACTCTTGTTTTCCCCTATGTCCTCAACTATGCCATTTTATCTCTTCATCTATTAATTCACATCCATCCCTTCAAGCTAATTAATACCTATCCCATCTTTTTCATAGATTTACTGGGCCACTCAAAGACCAATGAAACTGTTTAGCACTTTTAACTTAAGCTGTGCTCTGAAACATATGGCCAATCTAATTTACTTCCTTACTACAGTAGGTAATTATTCAAAATAAATTCTCTGTATTAATTTTATCTTCACCCCTCCCTTCTGCCCCCACTTCTAAAAACACCAAGGCAACTCAATATATTTTCTCTTTCTGTGCTTGAGGAATCAGGAAGTTCCTAGATTGCTAGAAAATGACTGAGCTCCTCTTTGCACTTATACAATGAAGATATTTCAGTGTTCACTTCAGAAGGGTTCTCTCTCTCTCTTTCTCTCCTCCACCCCCCACACCCAAACCTCCACTCTTTGCCCTCACCCACACCCTGGGGCACAGGGGAAATTTAACAGTGACACAGCTCCACTCTGCAGACATGTTTCAGGCTTAGAAAAATTGTTGATATATTTATTTCTTAGTCTGTCAATGAAAGTCTGGTGAGTCTTGTAGACCAAGTCCACAGACATTGGTAGTGGGCTTTGAGTGATCTGCACAAAATTAGGCTCTGAGGAAGAACAGTTTTATCTAGTATGTGCATGAGACAGATGGGTGTTACATGATGGTATCTCCAAGTTACTAGAATGAATTTTTCTGGGAGGTGCAGGTGAAAAATCTGAATCAGAATCAGAACCTCAGGCATTACATGTGGGTTATAAATGGGAAATTTCTCCCTCCTCAGCCCTGTCTTAGAGTCCATAGAAGAGCAAATTAAGAAAGAAAGATTCTTTTAAAAAAATGTCTTACTGTTCAGTAAATCCTTGGGGGGAAAGAGGTGGGGGGAATACACATTAGTTTTCCATTAAAAATAGATCAAAAAGAACCTAAAAGAAAAAAAAATACCCACAACAATGAAACAAATTAGGGGAATACAACTGGAAGCTAGCAAATGAGTTTGGTAAATGTTAGATTTTTCTCAAGCCACTTAGACTTCAAACTTCCTGTTTCTGCCTGAAGCAATAAAGGCAGGAACACTGTCATTAGCTTCAAAAACTACTCTCTTTTTTTTGCCTCTAGCTGCATTTATTATTTGTATACCCCCCGTGTGCATGGTGCCTCTCTCTCTCTCTCTCTCTCTCTCTCTCTCATTTATTACAGGACAGGTGCATCTTTCTGTGGTATGTGGTAAGGAAGGACTGAGGAAATGCACCCTTTCTAGAGTCACAGGTGAAACTGGCAAATCCAGTGACTGCAGAGTTTGGTGGTTGCTTTCCTATTGGAAAGGTCTTTCTTCTCACTGAGACTTCTGTTGTAGCTTTTCAGGGTGTCCCCTCAATAGTGCTGAAGCATCTTTGAATACCCCACTCTGTGATCAAATGACCCCATGATCATATGCTAGAGGAATGATCTCTTGCAATTTGTCATAAAAGTAATTACTTTGTCCTCTCACTTAGCCCCTTAAAAAGGAACCCAAGAAGTCTGTGGCACTTAGACACTATTTATAACTATAACAATTTTTACTTCTTACCTCTAGGGCCTGAATTGGAAACCTAATTTTAGATCCATAAAAGCCAAACTGTGTGTATAAGAAACCTCAGAATAAAATATTCCGTGGCAGCTCATAAGCATCCTCAGAACAGATTTAGGTTGATTTACCTTCCAGTGGATATTTAATTATGTTGTCAGAAAAAATACCAGTAATTAAATCAATACATCTTCGATGTTAACTCCAAGGACATTCTAAAGGAAGCCAAAGGAAGAAACAAGGGAAGAGGAAATAAAAGTTGGGTCCCAAGTCCTACAAGATCAATTTTGAGGCTTGCCAGTTAGATGGAATGGTTTTGCCCCAAACTCACTGTTTGTACACATAGTTGTAGCCTTACTGTGACTTACTTGGCCTCAGATTCAAGTAACTGTGTCTGCCTTATCTGTTTATTGTGAACATTAGACTTGCAATCCTTTGCTCAGTTCCTGGTGAATGTTTTGTTCATGATATTTAGTATCGTTCATTCATTGTCACCACTCAGCAAACTTGTCACTGCCCTTTGCCTCCCCACGGAACTACTTGTCCTTTTAGAGGTTACATGACGTTCCTTTGAGTACTCAGGCCTAACAGATTTGAGAAAATGTGTCTTTTCTGGGGGACCAGACTAAAAATGTACTTTCCTCTGAGAGAGCCAAGAGTCAGCATCTAGTAGCAGTTTTTGTTTTGGAAGCCCTCCTAAATCCCAAAGGCCATATAACTCTGCTACTTGTATTTATTTGTTTATTTATTTATTTTTCCTGCCTGGTTTTAGATGAGTCTGACAACGCTTCTTGATTCCTATCTCCAGATTTCTTGGGATCTATAAACTACCTGAGTAGCCTAAAAATTAGAAGTTTCTACCTGGGAGGGTTTCTGGCACGTAATTTTCAAGGGAATCACTTTCAGGGCCTGTGATAGACAGTTATGAATCCTGGAACTTCTCTACTGGTGTAGCTTCTGGAGCTATGTTAGGTTGCTTAGCCAAGGCCTTCTGTGTTGTACCCACAGTTATTAATGAGCTCACTTTAAAATAGAGAGGTTGCCTGCTGGGGAGATAGTGCTATTGGTAGTACAACAGACTTTTATGTTTGAGGCACCAAATATCCCTGGTTCAGTATCTAGTGATATGAACAGTGTTCAGGGTGTGTATGTGTGTGTGTGTGTGTGTGTGTGTGTGTGTGTGTGTGTTATTTTAGACTCTCAGGTTGGATGCAGTATAACTACAGGAAGCCTTCAGAGCAGAAAACGGTATCAGAGCAATTGGGAGAATAAGAGACAGAAAGATGACAGGCATGAGAAATAGTGATGTTTTTGTTAACTTTGGTGATGGAAAGAATAGCAAGGCAAATAAGATGAGTGGCCTTAGAAGAAGCTGAGTGATCTTCCCTTAACAAACAAAAGGAAGTAGAAACTTCATCCCCATAACTGCTTGGGGAAAAGGGGGCCTTGATTCTGAACCACAAAGAAATGAGGCCTTAGTCTCTCATGCAACCACAGGGAATTGAAATGTGCCAGTTACCTTGGTGAACCTAGGAGCAGATTCTTCCCCCAGATCTCCAGGTAAGAGTCCAAGAAGACTGACACCTTATCTGTGGATCACTTTATTGAGACTCTTAGCACTGAGCCACACTGCCTAACCTTCAGACCCACAACAGCTGAAAGAAAACTAAGCTGATAGTTGTATTGTTATGGCAGCAATGCAGAGTCGATACACTATCAAGGGTCTTCCAGGGAGTGGGTCTGAAGCAGCTCTTAGTCTGTTTAGCTTGAATCCTGGTACATCTCAACCTTCTTCCTCTTTTCCCTCCCTAAAACACTCCTTATTCATGAGAATTGTTTTGTTTTTTTTCGATTCTGAGTGTGTTCAGAGTCATACTCAGCCTAATTATTGCTTTTGACTAACCCCAACACATAATGCTGTATGTCATGCTGTACTACTTTTAATTTCACAGATGAACACATTTCTATTCTTTTAATCCCCCTCTTCAAGTCTCGTGTTAACTCTGTCTGGACAAAGCATTGAGGTGTATGTATGGCTTCTTCCAACCCAAATGCCACAGCTGCCCCAGATTCACCCTGCGGGCCCAAAACCACAGGGAAAAGGTTTTCCTCTTGAGTGACGAAAGCCTCATTGTGTTGAATCCATTGTGCTGGCCTGAGAATTCTCAGTTGTAGATTTCACATGTCACTCCACATCTATATAACTTTTTGGCCCTGAGACCTACCTTCTTAATAGTAACAGCAGTATTTATTTAGTGTTGATCATAGGCCAGGCAAGGAATGTGTTAGGGGTTTTCTATGTACTATTTGGATGAGTTATAAGACTCCCATTTGAGAGATGAGAGGATGGAAATGTGTGAACTGTCTAGTTTTCCAGTCGCCCAGTTGAGTGTTTAAACCCAGACAGAAACACCGGAGTGTGAACTTAATCACAGAACATAGCAAGTGGTTTTGTTTTATTGGGTTCAAAAAGCAAAAGAGAATAATTCTAATTTTCCTAATTTGATAACTTGGTTATCATAGCTATCTTTCTCCAATACTTCCTCCCAGTTGCTGTGTTGAATTTGCAGTCTTCAGTATGAATCCAAATGTGTTGTACAGTGTGTGTGTGTGTGTGTGTGTGTGTGTGTGTGTATGTTATGGGAGGAATATCAGTCAGTGCTCATTTCCATAGGAAAAGAAAAATGCATCACTTTCTAATATTGTTACTGCAAGTGCACAGTGACATGCCATTGTTCTAAGAGGAAGGGGCTTGTTTGTCTTATTAACGTCCAAGAAATAGGGTGTTAGGGTGGGAAACGAAGTTTTGACAGGTGCACTTGAATTCGAGAGATAAAGAGAATCCTGCCTATTCAAGATCTACTTCTGTTCAGACACACATATACCCACAAGGGCAGACTTTTAACACTAGAATTGGTTGATTTCTAAACCTAGGGAACTTAAAATGACTTCCATTATGTGGGATAAGCATTCTAAGTTGTGTTTCTTTGCCTTTGGATGATACTTTCTGTGAACACTGCAATAATGGGTCCTCTTAGACACTTGCAGTGTTAAGCTTGGGAGTCTCCAAGAGAAATCTAAAATGATCTGTTGGCTTTTCATGTCCAGGACTTTGGGAACCCTGAAAGTTGCACATTTCAAGGAAAAGAAAAATAAAAAGCAGTTCACAGTTACAAGACTCTGATTATCTTCTCTTGTGATGGTGTGAGATATCAGCCAGGGGTGTGGGAACTTAAGGCACAAGAGCTTCACTGGAGGATTTTTTTTCAATACTACTCACACCACTCCCTTGATTTCACTCCCAGGGAAGAAGTAGATGGGGAACAAATAATGCAGAGCAATGAGAGGAAGAGATAAGAGGAGGTTAACATATGTAGTTTTATTTTCAAAAGTAGTGAAAACAAGTCTACCCCAAATAGGCTTAGGCCAAAAAAAAAAAAAAAGAAAAAGAAAAAGAAAAAGCGATGGTGTGTGTAATGTGGGTATGGGTGTGGGTGAGTGGGGTTATTATTTGCTGAAACTGGGAAGCCGAGAGGCAAATCTGCATCATTTGATCTAAATGATCAGTAATACTGTCATAATTCTTTCTCTCCATCTCCCAGCTGTGCTTTCTTCTATGTAAATTTCATTTGCAGACAGGCCATTTCATGGGAAGAGATGGCCACTATGAGCCCACACTCCCCATTGGAGGAACACTTACGAAAAAGAACATCTCCTCCCCAGAACAGTAGCCAGGAGTCCTCATTGGTCTTTAGTAGGTCACATTGCACCTCTGAACCAGTCAATAAGTACTAATTGGATGAATGAATGAATGAATGAATGAATGAATGAATTGGAAGTGTAGGGCCAAACTTTCATAATAATTTTGAAATTCCAGTAGGGAGCATGAACCAAAAGTAAATTTTACTGCGTCGTTGGAGGCATGCCCCAACAAAGATTTCAGTAAAGTCATACTACATTCACAACCAATAGTGCAATCCTTTCCCTGGCTTTTCTTTGTTTTCTTGTGTGTTTTTTAAAAATATTTATTTATTCTTATTTGTTTCCCTTGTTGTTTTATTTTTGTAGTTATTATTGTTGTTGTTATTGATGTCATCATTGTTGGATAGGACAGAGAGAAATCGAGAGAGGAGGGGAAGACAGAGAGGGGGAGAGAAAGCGCTAGACACCTGCAGGCCTGCTTCATGGTTTGTGAAGCGACTCCCCTGCAGGCAGGAAACTGGGGGCTCCTTGCACTTTGCACCACCTGCACTTAATGTTTTCTTATTTTTTCCCCCAGTAAGTAATTGTTGTTACTGGTTGCCATGGTGGTAGTGGTGGTAAAACTGACCAATAGGCAGCTGAGTAGGCTATTTATATTAACTATAGATGGCTACTCTTTTTTTTATTCACTAGTGATGTGTCTTGAAAAAAATTTAAGATTTTAAGATTATATTTTCATACATAGTGTTAGTCATAAACCATTCACTAAAGTTCTGTTGCCTCTCAAACCCCCCCCCCAACACCCACAGTTCTCACAAGGTTTAAAAGACAGCTCAGTTACCATTTTATTTATTTATGTTTTTTGCAAGTTCATTTCTTTTGTAGATGACCACCCTTAACTCTCAAACATTCTAAGTTAGAGACCTTGAAAAATTCAACCTTTGCTCTGGTCAGACAGGACAAATACAGCCTAGGTATTATCCTTTGAACCTCTCAGCAGGACTGATGTCCATTGTTGGTCTATATAAGATAATGGGTTTGTGAAAGGAATCAACACTACAGGCAAAATTGCACTATGGGGTGGTGGCATATCTAACCTACTTTAGGGAACAAACTCCTTTAAGGGCTTTACATGATAATTGCATGCAAATAGATGCTACTAATTGCAAACACAAGATTCAAACCTAGTCAGATTAGAAACCTATCCATCAACAGTCCCTTTAGGGCCTGTGCTCTACTCCATGCAGTTTAAATTGCTGCTTTTTTAGATACAAACTATGATCTTTTTATACCTTTTCCCCAATTTACCATTGACTTCTTTCTAAAACTCTTGCCTTGGAAAATGCATTAAGGGCAAAAAGTGTCTTCCTTTCAATTTGGCTTTAAGACCCAGTTCTGTCCAGTAGATACCTCACTTCTAAACAAAATCACTTAACTAAGGGCCTCTTCAGTGTCAGTGGAGACTGCATGCATGAGCGCATAAACTATTCTCTGGAATTCCTTGCTCTCATCACCTTATTTCCAATTCTGCCTTTGTGTCCCAGTTCCAATCCCACCTTCCCTGTGGTGCCCTGGGAGACATGCTTCATCCACCCTTGCTTCTTCCATAGCATTTTCTCTGTTATATTTGACACGTTTTACTTACTGCCTTGTATTGTATTTGTTTTTATTCATTAATTCAGCAATCTGACTGCTACTAAATAGAAGTTTCTGTACAAGTTGCTGCAGGGAACAAAAAGATGGACAAAGCATCATCCTTGCTTTCATCTATATTTTTTCCAATTCAGTGAAAACATACATCAAGGCAAGAACCATATCTTATTCATTTTCTAGTCATATTTTCTTTCTTTTTTTATCACCCATAAAAAAGACATGGCAGAGTAGGTATTATTGCTCATTTTTTTCGTTGGGTGGATGGATGAATGGTTGGTCAGACAAATGGTCAGCTGAATGGATACATGGGCAGTTGATGGTTGGATGGATGGATAAATGATGCATAGATAGATAAATGGAGAGACTTTATATTTTAATGAAAATCTTCAGTGATATCCTAGTGACTTGCTAGAAATAAGGTAGCTGCCCAAATGTTCAATTTCTCTTATGAATTCATGTTTTATCAGTGATATGCCAGGGTCTAGAAATAGATACATAAGTGAGAACAAATAAGATATAACCCTTAGTTAGCCTCAGGGACATCTGTATATGGGAGTGTAGGCACATAAACAAATTCCTATTATTTGGGAGTGCTGACTGGAGTTATAATAAAAATGACATGAAGTGCTATGGGAAGCACAGACAGTTGATCCATTTATTCTTCCTTGACCCAGGAACTGTGCCCAAAGAAGATGATTGATGAAGTTCAAATAGGACATTTTACCCTATGGTAGAGAGAGACAGATGTCATACTCAGAGTGAGAATGGCAAATGTTAGAGACCAGGGCATGGAGCTGGAGAACTGGTTTTTAAATGATGTTCATAGATTTTTCCACAAATGGACTTCCAAATGTGCCTCTCCATATGAATTAGATGCTTGCCATAGCCATGTGTGCAAAGGTCAAGGAGCACTGAGAGATAGATTCCTGGCATGTCATGATACATGGGGTCAACCTGCGGTGGGGTGGGAGATGAGAGGCCTGAGTCCTGGATGTCAGAGATTTTAGTCAGCAGAAATTCTGTTTATACAGGAACATGAGAATATGGAAGTGACAGGACAGCAGAAAGTTCTCAGATAGGGACGTCATACTAACGGGGTGGTAACTGGAAATTTTTGTTTTTTTTATCACTATATTTTCAAAAAAAATTTAATGATGCTTATTTCTCTTTAACAGACTTTGCTTTTTCTGAACAATTTTTGAATTTACAGCAAAATTGAATAGAAACTATGGAAAGTTCCCACATACCCTCTGCATCTTCATGTGCAAAGCCTCAGCCACTGTTTATACTTCACTACTTGTTATAAGGGATAGTTTAGGTTGGTAAGTCATTATTATCCAAAATCCCCACACCATGGGTTCACTCTTTGTGATGTTCGTTCTATGACTTCAGACAAATGTATGATGTGTGTAGAAGACTATAGCATCAAACAGAGTTGGTTCACTGCCATGAAAGCTATCTGTTTTCAGTTTATTTGAACACCCCCCCACACACACACACTTTTTCCCCCCAGTTTCTGAGTCTTAGAAATGTGCCCTTGACCAGAAATTGGAGCTGTTTCAAGTATTGCTGAAAACCACTCAAAAGGAAAAGAGCAATTGTTAGAGAAGTGGGCAGGTGGGCTGCCGATACCTAGTTTAGAAGCCCAGAAGAGGACTCTCACCATGTAAGCTTGAGCCACTCAAAATTCTTGAGAAACAGAATATTCCCTAGAGAAAGTTTGCCATCACTTCTGAATAATCAAGATTCTTCTAAGTGTGTGGATATCTTCAATATGAAATTTTTTTCTAGTAGTTTGTGGACTCTGTTCAACCTTAAAGATCTCAGCATCATAATGTTTGTTATTTGTGTGCTTTATTTAATAGATTTGCCTGATGTGACATTTTATATCACCCTTTATCTCTAAGTGATTTAGTGCCAGGAAGATAATAAGCACTCTAGGCTTATACCCAGAGAGTCAAATACACCTCCGGTGTTTCGAGGTATTCTCAATTAAAGAGGTGATATTTACTGAGTGTGTGTGTTTGGGAGGAGGGGGGCACATGCCTCTTCCAACAGACCACACCACAGTCCTTTTTCTGCCGGGGAGTAATTATACTGAGTCACTGCCATGCATAACAATCAAGTGAATTATCTGTGAAAAATAGCATTTAATGATGTTTTTCTGAGATTACAAAGAATTATATTAGCTTGAGTTGAGGTTTTCTTTTCTTTCTTTTCCCTCTGTAATTGTAAAAATAGTCACCAATAAGAATGTTTCAGGCTTAAACTTGTCAGCTGTCTGTGGCCCACTGTGGAGATGGAGATGCCACCTGTCTTTGGGCCGAGCCACCTGAGCAGGTATTTCTGTGGGAACTGGGGCCCCAACTACAGCACGCCTTTAATCTGGGATCTTCTTTCTGGTGCAACACCCATGATTCATAACTCAGTCACGTTGCTGGGGTATGTCTTTTCAGATAGATTCTATCTCTAAGAACTTAAGTCAAAGGATTTAAAACACTTGCTTGATTTATGTATGCAAACATCACACTCAGGGAAGGAATGTTTATTTGGCAAACACCATGTGAACAGGAGTCTGAAAAAAATAATTAGGTCCCCCCCCCTCAATCTCAAAGATCTCCCTGCATGTGAGTGGTCCACTTGGCACATCTGTGAATTTCACAGAAGATAGTATGGTAGGCAGGGGTGGCAGCTATGACTAATCACATGTCTTCCCTTTCTTTTGTTTGGGCAACAACTCAATTCACTGTCACCACATCAGCACTTTTTTTTTTTTTTTTTTTTTTTTTGCGCAAATCTCAGTGCCCTCTCGCTTTCGTTTTACTTGATGCATTTCTACATTTCCCCAAGACCACAGGAGCTGTTTTCTTGCAAGTGGCACTCCTACCTCAAATAACTAAAATTGCCTGGGTCTTGGAGCCTTCATATTCTCCCATATATTATTTGGTCCTATTGTTTCTTAACTTGCTCATCATTCACACAGTGAAGGAAATTCCATTTGGTCATCTTAAGATCGCCAGGCTTGCAGACTTACACACTCAGCCCCAGTTACTTCTGGCTATTTCAGTTCTTTATTAAAATGGTCCTTTTAATGTCATCTTTAATTTAATCAAATAGTGTCATCAAAATAACATTTACTCTATTACTGCAGATTCACTGCATTATTAACTAGTGTAACTAGACAAAAAAAAAAAAGATGGTACAAACCCCCATGGAAATATATACTTACTGTAAAAATGGATACAGTTCATAGATGTTCTATATTTAATTTGCAGTTTCAAAGCACTCTCTATGGAGTGGTTTTATGGTTCTGAAATAATTTAAAAACACGCTTTACTACAATCCATAGCAGGTAGTTTTTGCCAATTTGGGAAGTTATGGTGCCTTGTACTTTCTACAGTAAAACAAAGTATATTTTCAGTGGTGATACTCCTCTCTCATTAGAAGTGGTTGTCTATCCCTACACCACAGGTGGTACAGCCAAAGACTTTCTCCTTTCCCCTTGCTTCCCCAGCACCCCAAATATAAAAAGCATTACATTTGCAGGTGTCAGCTGTACACAGTTAGCCTGGTAAAAAAGTACCAACTCAAAGATGCTACTTTGGATATTTTGAGCACAGAACAGGTATGATTAGAGTAGGCAGTGAAAGGTAAGAAGGTTATATAATTTAAAAAAATCTTTCTCCCCAACTCAAAAGGAAAACATTTTGGCTGAGAACTCCTACCTTCTGTACCCCCAAAATAATTTTGATCCATACTCCCAGTGGCGGAGAAATGATAGGGGGAAGATGACCAGAGGGCTCTCCATCAGGAACTGGAGAGAGAGGAGGAAAAATGGAAGGTCATCTGGGTGTAGTAATAGGTGTATGTGTGACTAGGAAAGGAAGAGAAGATGGCACCATAAAAACAACAACAACAACAAAAACCCAGACAAATCTAGACAGATGACTGTAGAAATAATAGTTAACCCGTATATTCAACCTTGGGAGAAATGCTATAGTTTATAATGGAGCAATTGGAGATCCAGAACTCTGGTGGTGGGAATGGTGCAGAGTTGTACCCCCTGTCATCTTGTGACTTCGTAAATCAATATTAAATCACTAATAAATAAATAAATAAAAGAAAACATTCTGGCTGAATTCAACTGTATGTGTTTATCTCAATGTAGTATTAAGAGACCCTGAATTGGGACGTTAAGATTTTTGGGTTCAAGATATTGAATAAATTATTTCCAAGACTTTAGTTTCCTCATTAGTGAAAAGGAGTTCTGTGATAGTGAGCCACTAACAAAATAATCTGATACTTTAAAGATCTTTAATGAAAATGTTTATCTTCTTATTTAAAAGAGAGACTGAGAGAGGAAGAGAGAGAGCTAAAGGATCAGTCTGGCATGTGTTGCTAGGGGTTGTACTCATGACCTCTTACATGGAAGTCCAGTGCCCTAAGTGCTACACAATCACTAGGGCCAAAATCCAATGTTTATAAAACATCCATCTACCTCCTTTCTCTTAAGATCAATAATGCCATCTCTCAATTGAACTTCATTGAAATCTATTATTTCATTTATCTATTTTGGATATAGATAGGGAGAAATTCAAAGGGAAGAGAGAGAGGGAGGAGAGAGAGACAGAGACAGAGAGAGAGAGAGAGAGAGAGAGAGACCTGAAGCACTGCTTCACTACTCGCAAAGCTTCTCTACTGCAGGCAGGGACCAGTGGCTTGAACTTGGGTCCTTGTCTATGGTAATGAGTGCATTCAAATAGGTCCTCCAACTCCTAGTCCCACCTCCATTTGAAAATTTTTATCCACTAGCTATTTCATTGTACAGTATGAAAATAAAATATCAGGCTCACATGGTCCACAACTGATTGAGTGCATGTTATAATGCTCAAGGATCCAGACTTAAGCCCTTGGTACCCAACTGCAGGGGGAAAGCTTCACAAGTGGTGAAGGAGTGGTGCAAGTCTCTCTCTGTCCCCTCCCACCTCCCCTTTCCCTCTCAACTTCGCTCTGTCTCTATCCTATAAATAATAAATAAAATATTTTAAAAGAAAGTAAAATATCAGTGTAACAACCCTATTTCAAAACATTTCATTTTTCTTCTTGCCAAGCATTCTTAAAGGGTACTAGATAGACTTAAAAACAGGGGTAGAAAATGAATGTACAAACTATTGTATTTGCGGTTGAATGTAAAACATCAATTCTCCAATAAAGAAATTTAAAAAAAATAAAAAGAAAGAAAAAGTTAAAATAAAAAAATCTAAGTATAATTTCTATTTAAAAAAACAAAAACAAAACAGGGGTAATGAGCTAGCCCTAACCATGAGAAAAAAAATTGGGAATTGAACTAAAGTCAGTCATTTTTAAAAGAGATAAATGTAATTCACACACTGACCTATAAGTCTTTACCTATTGTTGCACCTGCCACCAGCTAAATGCTATGCTATGTGCTATGAACCAAAGACAGATATATTTGAGGTGTCTTGTGAAATTTTGTGGGGGCAGATACAAACATTTGAGATATATAGTGAAATAATTCAGATAATATACTACGAAGCTTTCACAGACTAGTCATTCTTTTTTTTCTGTATATCCATTTGTCCATTCCTTTTTAAATATTTTATTTATTATTGGATAGAGACCATGAGAAATTGACAGGAGAAGGGGAGATAGAGAGACACCTGCAGCCCTACTTCACCACTTGTGAAGCTTTCTCTTTGCAGGTGGGGTCCAGGGGCTTGAACCTGGGTCCTCACACACTATAGTAGTGTCTAAGCTTAACCAGGTGTGCCACCATCTTCCCCCTTATCCATTCTTTATCTACTCACTTTTCTGTCTTCCCATCCATCTGTTCATCCATGTGCCCATCCTTTTACCTACCTATCGGTGCAACATCCATCTATCTGTTCATCTATTCACTCATCTGTCTACCTACACCATCTGCTTCTAAAATGTCAGAACCATCAGTGCTGATTTTTCAGTGTAATATGTAAGTATTACTATTGGTTTGATGTAGAAGAGCTTGTTGAAATATACAAAATAAGTCATGGTCTATATATTGATGAGGCCCTATCAAATTCAGAGTCAAAAGGGCTAGAGTCTCACTAAAGCAACATGCACAGATTGATGCATCTGAGATAAGCGAGTAGAAAATGTGTCCCCATCAGTGTTTTTCAACTCTTCTTGTATCATTTGGGAGATTTAAAAAAAAAAATCATGATTCCTTTGGAAAGTTTGATTTAATTGGGTTAGGGTAAAAAGCTCCCTATGTGACTTTAGCTTGCACTGCAAATTGGTTGGTTGTGAAGGGAAATCTTTCTGGACAATTGAAAGAAATGCCAGTGATGTCTGTGTCTCTAGTCTATAAGTTACTGGGTTAAACAGACAAGCTTCAAAGACCAGTGGTTGGGTTAAATGGCATAGTGGGTTATAAAGGGACAAGAGCAAGAGCGTATGTTTTAGATCATGGGGCAGCAGGTATAATTCAATTCCCATACTTTGGTATAGAGAAATGCTAATACCTGACTTGTAGTGCCCGAGTCCCCTAAATGGCCACAAATAACAGGTTATAGACACCTCCAGCTCTGCTTAAGAATTACAGAAAACATTACAACCAGGGTTTTAAAAATATATCTTAGACTAGTACTTGGTTAACAGTGTGCTCAAAAACCAAGTTAGTGTTTATTACAGTGACTGGCTGATGCTGTCCACACAACCTTATTGCTTACAGTGTAAGGATAGTGTTACCTAAAGAAAATCAGTCAAAGTCAGTGGAGATTGCAGCGAATGTCTCATTTTGTCACCTCCTTACAGAGAAGGACATATATCCATGATTTAACAGATATTTATTGAGCCACTCACCATCAGGCATGGAACTGATCCAGTGGTGAAATAGAGAAAAATGATCTCTACCTTCTAGTATCTTATAATCTTTAGGGGGCAGAGAACTAAATGAGGAAGCTCAATATAACACAACAATCACAATCATTTCCTGTGCCATCGGTGGATATCTATGACAGAGATATAAAGTAGCTCACCAAAAAAGAATATGGAAGTTATTTTCAACTTAGTTGCTCGCTTTTCTGCTGTCACATATTCTATACAAATGCCCACATATGCACAGAATTTTTGGGAGACTTATGTTTAAGGTAGAGAACTTCACAGTCTATGGGGCTTGATTTGGTACCCAAACTCCCCTAGCTTCCAGAAGACAGGATAATCTATAGGGTATTCTCCACAGAGCATCTTTGAGAGAAAGAAATTACTCATTTGTAATTGAACCTCTCAGAAAGTAATCAGCTCCATAGATCTGTGCTTGTGGACCTGCAAACCCACGAGACTCAGGTGCTCTCAACTAAATGTGTGTGTTTCACTGAAAAGGAGACCTAACTCAAGCATTCAGTGGTTATGTTCTAAATAGTACTTACTTAAATCCAAGTGGTTCTTCACAAAAGGTGTTCAATACTCTGAAAATAATGTTCTGACAAAAGTGGGAGGAAATTTCATTCATAAGTATCATAGGCTATTATGATGATTATATAATTTTTAAAAAATGATTATTATATACAAGTGGGTAAGTAGTTGCTCTAAGAAAAAAATAGTCTCTGACTATTAAAGAAGGCACTGTCTTTGGCATAGTACAAAGAAAACATTTAGTGTTAATTATGGAGTGGAGAAATACATCAGATTGCTAGATGCATGGGTAGATGGATTTATGAATGTATTGATGTATGAATAAGTAGACAAAAAGAAAGTAGAGTGGATGAGTGGATGGATGAATAGATATATGGGCAGATGAATAAGCAGATGGGTATGTATAAAGGGATGAATGGAAGGGCCTGCTTTCCTTAAAAGAGTCTTTAGTCCTGGAGCCCCGCTTCCCCAGAACCCCACCCAACTAGGAAAAGACAGAGGCAAACTGGGAGTATGGATCGATCTGTCAACACCCATGTTCAGCAGGGAAGCAATTACAGAAGCCAGACCTTCAACCTTCTGCACCCCATAATGACCCTGGGTCCATACTCCCAGAGGGATAAAGTATAGGAAGGCTGTTAGGGGAGGGGATGGGATATAGAGTTTTGGTGGTGGGAATTGTGTGGAGTTGTACTCTTCTTATCCTATGGTTTTTGTCAGTGTTTCCTTTTTATAAATAAAAATTTTAAAAAAGAGAGACCTTGTCCTCAAATTTTACATGCAAGAGAAGTACCATATGTAGCTGTTGAAATATTATTCTTTGGTGTCATTCTTATAGATTTTGATTCAGTGGGTCTAGAGGGAAAGTTGAGTATCTGTATTTTTTAAATAAATGTCCCAGGATGACTTGTAATACAAGTGTACAAGACAACTTGTGATATAGGTAGTCATGCCTTCCTGAATCCTAATTCATCTCTATCTCTACCACTCCTTCTATTTAACTGATTTTGCACAAACCATTGTGTAGTTCACATCAAGGGAAATTTGGAAGGGAGTGAAGGTGAGTCTGTTGCCAAAGACAGCTCACTTTTTTATTAGATAGGGACAGAGATAAATTGAGACAGAAGAGGAAGATAGATAGATAGATAGATAGATAGATAGATAGATAGATAGATAGATAGATAGACAGACCAGCAAACCTGCTTTACCACTTGCAAAGCTTTCTTCCCTGTAGGTGGGTACTAGGAGCTTGAAATTGGATCCTTGTGCATAGTGACATGTGCACTCAACCAGATGCACCACCACCTGACTCCAGCAGCAGGACCTTCTTTCAAATTATTTCTGAACAAACCCAGATGTTCCTTCTACCTATGATTCAATGAAGCAGGTTATAGGGAAGCTCTGGAAAGAAGTGATTGTAGATGTGAACCTGAGGGCGAGTATTACTTGGGTGATCTCAGAGAGAAAATAAGAGAAAGAGACAGAGGGGGGAGAGAAGAGACTTTCACATTGACACTCCATGCGGTGTGATTTAGAGATGGCTTCTCCTTTCTCCTTAGCTAAATCTCACAGCAGAGGGCAGAGATTTAAGGCTGAGGGGTATCCTTTTTCTTTTTTTTTTTTCCTGGAAAAATATGATTGTACAGGAAAGAAGAAGAGATCTGGAGGTGCTAGATGAGAGTTACTTAGATGGTTCACACATTTGTGATTTCCTTGTAGGCCAAATCATTTTCTAAGAAAGTGAGATCACTTCACATTGTGTTAAAGGGCTTAAATAATGTATTCTGTCAGACAATTCTCCAAAATGGTTTTCCAAGTGAATGCATCAGAAGGTGTCTAGAAAGAATGCCTAGTCGGGGGAGAGGAGGGCATTCAGAAAATGTGAGCTGTTTGAATCAGAATCAAGCTTGAGGCATGGTAAGGTGCACACATATTAAATAGCCAGTTCAGTGAATTTCTCCTTACTTATCCAGCTGTGTAAACACTCATCAGATCAAAAGAGAAACATTCCCAACATCCCAAAGGCTTACCTGTACCCATTGCCTCATAAATTCTATCATCATAAAGCACTAACCACTTTTCTGATGCTCTGGTCACCTGAGGTTTCTGCTCCTGTCTGTCATATTGATGAATCATTCAACGTGCATTTTTTGTGCATTATTATGCCATGGAATTTGTCCACAGTGCCCTGCCATCCCCTTCAACACTTTAGTCATGAAAAACATAAGTGTCTTGAAATAATTGTATAGTAAATTCTCGTATACACACTTACATTCAGTTACCCATCTCTCTGTTCATCCATTCATCTTTCCTATTTCAGAGTCATTTCAAAATAATTTATTGATGTCTTACCTTACTGCTAGACCCTTAAGCAGCTGTATCATCATTGTGTTACTGAACTAGAGTTAGATATTTATTTATGGTTGTTTTGTTGAAATTACGCTTTGTTTTAACACTTAGACAATACAATTATAAGGCTATTATTGAAATAATATAGAAATATGTACATACAAGCTTAGTGCTACTGCAATGTCTAATAAAAAAGCTATACTTAATAAATATTAGCTTTATATATTTATTAAGTATAGCTTTTTATTAGACATTACAGCAGCATTGGACTTGTATGTACATATTTCTACTTTCATTTAAGATACAAACATGGAGCCTTGAGATATTGCCACTTGCCTATAGTTACAGAAAAAACTAGTTTGTCAGGCTAAGGGTACGGGTCAACCTGCCAATGCCCATGTCCATGTCCATGCCATGTACAAAAGCCAGAACTCCCACACTCTGCACCCCCAAAATAATTTTGATCCATACTCCCAGTGGGGGGGGAATTATAAGGAGAAGATGACCAGGGGGCTCTGATCTCCAATTCCACTAGGACCCAGAGAGAGAGAGGAGGAAAAAGGGAGGGACATTTGGATGTAGTAATAAGTATACGTGTGGCTTAGGAAGGAAGAGAAGATGGTACCATAGGAAAAAGAGGGGGGAGCATATACAAATATAGACAGATAGTTGTAGAAGTACTAGTTAACCCATATCTACAACCTTGGGAGAACTGTTGTAGTTTACAGTGGAGGGACTGGGGATCCAGAACTCTGGTGGCGGGAATGGTACAGAGTTGTACCCCTGTTATCTTGTAATTTTGTAAATCAGTAATAAAAATAATAATAAACAAAGAAAAAGAAAAGAAAACTAGTTTGTGACTAACTCTAAAGTCATATTGTTAACATTTGAATCACTTGAATTTGAGTTTAAAAGCTTTCAACTCCCAGATCTGCTACTTATATGGCTGTGTAGCACTGGGAAAGGTAACTAACTCACGGTATTGTGCATACGTAGTGCCACTGAGCCACTTCTGTGGCTATTTTTTAATCATTTATTTAGCAAGGGAAAGCAAAGCACAATTCTACTATCCATGGAATTCCCTTGGTGTGCTCTCATGTGGGGTCAGGGGTTAGACCCAGGGCCTCATACATGGCAGGGACATGTGCTTTGCCTGCAAAGCCATCTCCTGGATAACTACTGAATGAGATTTTGTAAAGCTTAGGGAAATAGCTGCCTCAGTCAACATCACAAACTGACACTTTGTACTAGAAGATTCTGGAACTGCTAAACTCTGTAGAACAAACTGTGTTACTTATACCAGTTTGGTTTTTGTTGTCATTGTTTGTTTTGATTTTGTCCTTGTGGGACTGGGATTTGATTCCATTGAAGGGGCTCCCTCTCAAACACACACTCTGCTCTCCTCTATCTCTTCACTCAGCGATGTTATAATATCTAGAGGCTTATTGATTATTTGTTTGATTCTATTGTGGGCACAGAAGCAGTTCTTAAATTAAGACTATTAGATTTTCCCAAACAGTATTGCCATGGCTTATACAATTGGACGAAACGGGTGATCTAATTTGGACTCAATTTGCTCTGAAGAAGAGCTGGAGGAGGGAGGATCTGTGATTTGGTTCTGAGTCTGAGAACAAGCAGGGAAAAAAGTTCTCTCCAGGTGATATCAGCGTGCCTCATCAATTCTGGATACACTGAGTGAGCAGGTTTGAGATTTCTAAGGTTTTTTTTTTTTTTTTCTTGCTTGGTTTCTTTCCTATCAGGCAAAGAACATAGATTTACTTATCTGAGATATTAAACCCACTGATATATTTTTTTCCATGTGAAATAGCTCAGAAAAAAAAAGTGTACCAAGCTGAGATTTCTTGAGGCATTGGGTTAAGAGTTAGTCTGTGAGTTAAGAGGAGATAGAAAGACTCTGGGGTGGGTGGGTGGGTGGGGAGAATACAGGTCCATGAAAAATGATGAATGAAATGATGAATGGGGGTTGTATTGTTAAATGGGAATCTGGGGAATGTTATGCATGTACAAACTATTGTATTTACTGTTGAATGTAAAGCATTAATTCCCCAATAAAGAAATAAATTATTAAAAAAAAAAAGAAAGAAACCAATTCCAGTGCTGTCTGGGGCTATCACAGTTGGTTAAAAAAAAAAAAAAAGAGGAGATAGAAAATATGTTCAGAAAAAAAGTCATTTCTCAATTGCTCTTTTTTAAATGGAGCCAAATAGGGAATGCTACTTCTTTTTTTTTTTTTTTCCTACTCTGGAAATTCAACATGTTATGATCAGACCATTTCTAGAAGTGACAGTTCAGCTTTCTACCTTAAGCTTGGAGCATACTTCCATGTTTCTGAGTCTTCATCAATATTATTTCTATGATGGCTATAAATTCCATGATTAGATATTTGTGTATCTTCTTTTATCATTTCCTTCATCTTGACCATTCATAGTGATAGCAGATTCCTTTATTATAAATAAGGTTAAATTGAGTTTTAGACCAAAAAATATACTCAACTGTTCTCTAAAACACCTGAAATAGAATAACTGAGTTGAAGAGTGCCCACTTAAAATTTTTTTAGTGATTTAATATTGATTTATAAAATTATAAGATAATGGTTTGTAATTCACAACATTCCCACCACCAGAGTTCTGTGTCCTCATTGCCTCCATTGGAAACTGCAGTGATTCCACCAAGGTCACAGATATGAGTTGACTATTATTTCAATAACTATATATATATATATATATATATATATATATATATATATATATATATATATATTTGCCCATTTGAGTGTGATGTAGAAGAGTGTCTACTTTTTTGAAGTATGTGCATATGTTGCAGACAAATTATATTATGGCATATCCATATCACTAAAAATGCTGGTCTCGATTCAAACCCCATGTGCTTACTACTTGTCCTACTTTGGGAAAACAACTGAGTTGCCCTCTATCTCAATTCCAAATCTGTGAAACGGGAAAAAATAGCAGTGTGATGTTACGAGAATTCAATGAGTTAATAGATCTACAAAATGCAATGTATTTGGTATATACTAAGAGACTGGTAAATGCTATCCAATATATTTTTTTATTAACTACTATTGTTAGCTTTTGATGAAGGAGCTATAGAATACACATATCATCTAAAGGCTCCTTTGGATGATTAATATCACAGTTTTTCTCTTCTGAAACTTTCTGTATAATCAGTTACCAGCCCCTGAGATATATAATGCATGTTTAATCTAGTTATGTTTTTAAAATTAATTTTTTGAGAATAATTTTTAGTA
Organism: Erinaceus europaeus; assembly: GCF_950295315.1. Lineage (NCBI taxonomy): Eukaryota > Metazoa > Chordata > Mammalia > Eulipotyphla > Erinaceidae > Erinaceus > Erinaceus europaeus. The sequence goes on along the minus strand of NC_080163.1, from coordinate 127,993,594 downwards.
TTTTATTCATTTGATAGAGTGAGAAGTTGAGAGGGGAGAGGGTGATAGAGAAGGAGAGAGAATTACACCTGAGGCACTTCACTGCTCATGAAGCTTTCTTCTTGCAGGTAGGGACTGGGGAGCTGAACCTCTGTCTTTGCACATTATTATTTTTTAATATTTATTTATTCCCTTTTGTTGTCTATGTCTTTTTTATTGTTGTTGATGCTGTCGTTGCTAGATAGAACAGAGAGAAATGGAGAGAGGAGGGGAAGACAGAGAGGGGAAGAGAAAGACAGACACCTGCAGACCTGCTTCACTGCTTGTAAAGTGACTACCTTGCAGGTGGGGAGCTGGGGGCTCGAACCAGGATCTTTATGCCGGTTTTTGAGCTTTGCGACATGTGCGTTTAACCCACTGCACTACCGCCTGACTCCCCTTTGCACATTATTAATATGTGTGCTCTGCAGGGTGTGCCATCACCTGACCCTATTTCATCCCGTTTCAAACCAAGTTGAGCTGCCATTATGAGCTTCTCATCAATTCTGAATGGTATCTTGATGCAAAGAGCCAGAATCATGGTCTACAATAGGTTCCAAGTAAGTTAATTCACTTTTGAGTACTAGGTAAGTGAGCACTGTTACATTCTTGGACTTTCCAAGGCAACTGACCACATGAAATGTCCAAAAACTCTAACCATACAGATTCAACTCAGAGTTTCAGTGAATATTAGATTCTGGCCATGAAGCTCAGGAGCTGATTCAGAAGGAGGCTGCAGTGAATAAAGGCATGAGATCCCCAATCTCGGGGACCAATGAAAGTAAGAGGATGTGGAAGAGCAGGATTTGAGGGGCTTCCCAGAGATGTCTCTGTTGCAGCCTCTTAGGCCACAGCATCAGGTGGAAGGGAAAACAGGAAGTCTCCTCTCTCACCCTGTCCTGGGTTCTCACTTCCCTTTTAGCGTTTACACCCAAGATAATAAAATTTGTGGGAGCTGAGCTGTGGCACACACAGTTAAATGCAGCCACATTCAAGCCTGGGGTTTAAGATCCTACTCCCTACCTGCACGGGGGGGGGGGGGGGGGGGCGGGGAATTCAGGAGCAGTGAAGGAAATATGCAGCTGTCTGACTTTCTCCTTCTTTATCGTCTCCTCCTCTCTTAGTTTCTCTCTGTCCTCTCAAATAAAATAAAATAAAATAAAATAAAGAAAAAGAAAAAAATAGCTTCAGAGAGCAGTGGATTTGTAATGCTGCCACTGAGCCCCAGCAATAACCATGGTGGCAATAAAAACAAACAAACAAACAAAAAATAGTGTATACCTGTGTCTTTGTTTAGTTTCTATTTTCCCTTAGTTGCCCCAAAGTGAAAAATAAGTCTTATTTCATCATGTTCATCTCCTAACTAGGTCACTCTTAGTGGGAGATGTTCCCTGTATGTGCATTAATGAATGATCTACTGAATGAGAGAACAAGATTATTTCCACACTCTCCAGAAGCTGTAGCCCAAGGTCTTACTGAGAGGAACCCTATGAGCAGATTGTGACCACCAACCTCTGACAAGAATCTTGGGCATTCTGTGTGATGTACAGAGACTGTCATTGCTTATTGCCAAGACAGCCAAGCCCTGGTGGTTGCTGAATGGCTCTAAGGGTAGTTCTCACCAACACCACACATGGGTGCAGCAGTCTTAATTAGGGCTGCAATTATGTTTCATTGTTAGCCGTCTCAAGCAGAGGCGCAGTGCAGTGACTGTGGCCAGTTCATTTCATCTGTAAACTTTGACCTCAGAGCAGTGGGGCAGGCTTTTCCCAAGGTCCCTGTTGATGGAGACAATAAGTACTATCCCCAACTGCCAAGAAAGCCCACAACTGGAGAGCAGAACATGCCTTTTCTTTATTTTTCGTCATCATCGTCATTGTCTTCTTCTTCATCTTCTGTTTTTAAACCCCGCTTATTGGTTTTAGGAATCATTATTATGGTAAAGATTAAAGCTATTGAAGATAGCACAGATTGTTTCATTTTATTACGTTCAATTGGATTGGACCTGAGCCATTTGTAAAGTGCAGTATTACCGTAAGAAGGGACTTGGAATGTTTGTCACATAATACTCCTTCATGGAGAAAGCAGTTTCTTAAAATTAAAAAAAAAAATTGAAATAGCAGAACTTTTTCCTGTCTTCCAAAGCATAGCACAATGTACCTCTATGTCTAGATGAACTGCCTGGGCTCTGGTGAGTGGCCAAAGGGTCTGATCCCTTGTTCTTAGTACTTCAGGGGAAAAGGTCAAGGAAATGAAGCTTAGGACTCATGCCCTGCTCTTTCAACCAGAGCTGTTCCCTCTCGTTTCATAAAATTGTTGTGTTCCATTCTATCTGAGATACTACTGTTCATGAGGAAGAGGATTTGCTGCTGTTTTAACACCAGAATAATGTGTCACAGACATTACACTAAGTAAACAAAACCAATCACCAAGGACCTTATACTTCCTTTCATACCAAATATCCAGGAGAGACAAGTCCATAAAGACAGAAAGTAGGTTTGTTGTTGCCCAGAACTGAGAGGGGTTGAAGGGGCTGAGGAATGCCAGCTAAGGAATCAAAATTCCTTTTGGTATGCTAGAAATGTTCTAAACTTGATGTGGCGATCAGTGTTGCCTCTGTGCACCATGCATTTCATTTGTTTTAATATTTATGAATGAGTTAATAATGGTTTACAGGGAGTCGGGCGGTAGCACAGCGGGTTAAGCACAGGTGGTGCAAAGCTCAAGGACCGGCATAAGGATTCTGGTTCGAGCCCCTGGCTCCCCACCTGCAGGGGAGTTGCTTCACAAGTGGTGAAGCAGGTCTGCAGGTGTCTTTCTCTCCCGCTTTCTGTCTTCCCCTCCTCTCTCTATTTCTCTCTGTCTTATCCAACAACAATGACATCAACAATAACTACAACAATATAACAAGGATAACAAAAGGGATAAAGAAATAAATATAAAAAATAAAAAAATAATGGTTTACAAGATTATATGATTACTGGGGTATAGTTCTACTGTGTATCTATCCACTACCAAAGTTCTATAGCTCCACTCACTGCCCCCCCCCACTCAGCTATAACCACTGTAGTTCTCACAAAGTCCCAGAGACAGGTTGACTACTTTTTTTTCCTTATTTTTTGTAGTGAACTGTGCATTTTATTCACTGTGCCATCTCCTAAGCCGCTGAATGGTGCATTTAAAATGTGTGGACTATCTGAGTGTGTGCATCCAAGCTCTCAATCAAACTGTTAGAAATACTATGAAAATCCCTGATGTAATCCAACCAACTAATGTTCAAGTCCCTCATTGTCCCTGTTTCAGTCTGAAATGTGATAGGTCCCCAGGTATGGCCTGAACAGCACCCCACCTTGAGCAATCCTCTTCTATAAATGCCTTTTGTGAAGTCACTGGCTCTTTTGATAACCACCTTACCATGTTGGCTCTGAATTGAGTAATTGGATTTTCCCCATACTGTTCTAATTTTATTTCATTCTCTGATTCCCCTGCTTCACAGTGAAAACCTCTTCAGGGCAAAGTTTTCAATTCCTTGGGCATTGCTTTTGAATAATGCTAATTAAAAGGACCTCATATCCAGCATAGTGCTTGTCATGGAGTCAATGAATTAGAGAGACTTGTTCTAGACAGCTCAAAGTTTACTGAGGGAAAGTTAGTACTACCTAGTAAAGTCAGGAAATATTTCAGTCAAGGATTTATACTTGCTGTAGGCCTTAAATAATACATGGAAGCTCAGTGAGTATTCTTACAGATGTGAGGTATAATGTCACTATAGTTTTATTTTGTATTCTCTAGTTATAGGTGAAGTGGAGAATTTCTTTATATGTCTGTGCGCAATGTGTATCTCTTCTTTAGAAAACTTTCTATTTAGTTCTTTGGCCCACTTTTTATTGAGCTATTATTATTTTTCTTTTGTTGAGCTGTACAAGTTCTTTATAGATCTTTGATATAGCTTGACAGATGTGTGGTATGCAAATATCTTCTCCTATTTGCTGGGTTGCTTGGTTATCCTTCTATAGTTTGCCTTCAATATGTAAAAACTTTTTAGTTTGATGTAGTCCCATTTATTTACTCTTGTTTTCATTTCCCATGTCCATGGTGTTGAGTCTCCATATACATCTTTGTATATATTTGTGGTTGATGTCCATGGCCACACTTCCAGATATCCTTCTATTTTTTATCTGTTGATTATGATAGTCTCTGCTTGACTAATATCTGTAGTAGGTAGAGGAGAGAGCTATACAGGAACCAGATTCTCATTTTGATGCAATAAATAACAGCAGAGGAGACCATTCAGATCTCCTCACAACTTCTCTCTCTCTCCCCAAATGTAGGTATCCTTGGAGATACCATTGTTTAGATCAAATAAATTTTTAAATAAATGTTTATTTTATTTTTCCTATATTTGATAGGACAGAGAGAAATTGAGGAGGAAGGGGGAAATAGAAAGGGGTAAAGAAAGAGAGACTCCTGGGCCAGGCGGTGGTGCATCCACCTGGTTAAGTGCACACATTACAGTGTGTAAGGATACAGATTCAAGCCCCTGGTCCCCGCCTGCAGGGGGAAAGCTTCATGAGTGGTGAAACAGGGCTACAGATGTCTCTCTGTCTCTCTCCCTCACTATCTCTCCCTCCTCTCTCAATTTTTCACTGTCTCTATGCAATAAATAAATAAATTAATTAATTAATAAAAAAGAAGAAAGAGAGAGAGACTCCTGCAGCACCACTTCACGACTTGTGCAGCTTCCTTCTTGTAGGCAAGGGCTGAGGTCTTGAATTCCAGGTCCTTGTACCTGGTAATGTGTACACTCAATCGAGTATGCTACTAGCTAGCCTGCTTACATCAATGTTTTATCTCCAAGTTGAACACCATGGTCAAGACTATTAGCCCACCAAAGTCATGCCGTGTATCTATTTAGTGCAAAGGGAACAGATCACTCTAATTGACTCACAGGCTCAAATGTAGTGAAGCATACCTTCCAGAATAATAGAAGGAAGAGGAAGGGCATGCACGCTGGATGGGCAGAACCTACAGTTAGCTTATTCCCTATGTCCCTTGAGAATTTTTTTTTATAACTCCATTTCTAATATTCTGTTCTCATGGTGTTCAATTTCAAACCTGGGATGAGGGCTTTATAGCCACACGTCCACCCAATTCCTCCTAGCTAGAACATTACTGAAAGAAATCTGTTCTTTCCCGCACCTCAGTTTCCTTTTCATAAGGTAGGGATAAGGGAGTCGGGCTGTAGCGCAGCGGGTTAAACGCAGGTGGCGCAAAGCACAAGGACCGGCATAAGGATCCCGGTTCGAACCCCGGCTCCCCACCTGCAGGGGAGTCTCTTCACAGGTGGTGAAGCAGGTCTGCAGGTGTCTATCTTTCTCTCCTCCTCTCTGTCTTCCCCTCCTCTCTCCATTTCTCTCTGTCCTATCCAACAATGATAACAACAATAAGAACTACAACAATAAAACAACAAGGGCAACAAAAGGGAATAAATAAATAAAATAAATATAAAAAAACATAAGGTAGGGATAAGAGTAGATATTGGAGACTGGCTATGAAGATCATTGGGAATCTCAGCTATATACAGGCGGGGTCCACATTAATCTGTTTGCTTATTATATAGACCCTTCTCTGTGCACCTCTGACTTCTGCAGACTCTAAGCTGACTGCGGGTCTCTGCTTTTATCCAGCAACCTCAGATGTCATAGGAGCAAGCAAGCTCTCCTCCTGGCCTCAGCAAGGAGGTGGCTCAGGGCAGGTGGTCTAGCCGCACATTTCCAGATGAAACAGTGTTCCCTGGACATCAGCTGCTGTGCTTGAAGGGGCGATGAGACAAAGAGCTAAATTTAAATTCATGTAATGTTGCTGTTTTTACATGGAATACTTAAGACATCTGCTCCGCGTCTCGCATTATAAATGAATGGAAGGGATCCAGGAGTGCTGTACTAGATGGGAGCTGTTAAGTGAACACTACATATTTCAAAGTGGGATCTTAATCAGACACTATTTATATTGCTGTTTGAGTTTAAAAGTAGTGGAGCCACCAGAAAGATGTCAGCAAGCAGGGGTTAAAAAAGAAGAAAAAGAAGAACCTAAAGCCTAGAAGAGGGAGGCTGAGCCTCTCTGGGGGAAGGGGGGATAAAAAGTAGCAAGTTTATCGACACAGGCAGGTGTCTGAATGTTCCGTTTCAATTAAACAGGGCATGTCATAAAGGAGCATGGGCAATGTGCTCCCCACCCAATGTTTCTGTTTCAGCTGCAGAGACTATTTTTCTTCCTCTTTCCGGAAGCTCAGTCACCCTCTCTTCTTTGACACTAGGTCACCCAGGGCTTCTACTTTATTATTTCCTTCTACTTTAGTTCATTATCCTCTTTGATTCAGTGGGAACATAAAAAAAATCATTCTTAATTTTAATTAATGGCAAACTTCAAGTAAGCCCATTTAATAAATCTGTTCTATGAACTTAACAAGTCTCCTCGCCTGTAAGGGCCTCCTGTCATTTTATTAGTGCCAGAGCCTCCCAACCAAATGGCTGAGTAATTGACAAAAACTGCAGGTAAGGCATGAGACATGTAATTGATTCATAGCACTGAAGAGTTAATTATTTTTCCTGCAGTTGGGACTCAGCTGTTGTTTCCACTGGGATTAAACAGCTGTCAGCATTGTTAATGACATCAAATTCATGCATTAGAATCCTCTCATTCCCTACCCATATAAAGTGGGGTTGTGAAAATCTCTGCCACATCCCCCTTTATGAAGGAGTGAAAATCCAAGGAAAGATAACGGCCCTTATTACAAAACCACAGACCGGAGCTTGTGTTGATGGGATCTCATAATGAGTAATTAAGCCGCTTTGCAAAAGTCGGGCTGTCATGTAGGCATTTGGGCACTTCGTTTTCCTAGTGAAAGCAGCTGGGAAGACTGGGAAGGTGATAAAGGAAAGAAAAACAGAATTCTTTTAGAAATATCTTCACTTAAAGAAAAAAAAAAGAAACATAAAACAAGAGTTACTAAATAGTTCAGCAACCAAAAGTAACCTTTTTGTGTGTTTTTGAGTTATCTGCCAATTTCTTCAAACATCTGTGAAATGTGTCTGGTGAATATGAGGTCTGCCCTCTTTTTTTTTTTTTTTTTTAATTTTCTATCTCTCCCAAATTGGTGTGAGAACAAATTTTAGGATTGTGTTATTATTTACTTCTTTTTGCTTTGTTTTGTTTTTCAAAAGACTGTCTGTAAATGAAAGAATGCGGAGTTTGATTAATACATTATTCTAGAGGAATGAGTCAAGGAAAGTTTTTGTGGGTGGCCTTGCAAGACCATTTCCTATGCAGATAGGGCTCCAGCATGACAAGGTGAGGGCAGGAGGGTGTAGGAGCTGAGCGACCTGCTTCTACTGGTAAACAAAACTGGGAAATTTCTACCTCCAACTAGAGAAAGTTGGCTGTGCATGTATAACAATTTTGCCTGCCCCCCATCATCTTATTGATTTCCTTTAGTATTACCAATCATAGAATTCTTTCAAAATAACTGCACTGTTAGTTTGCTTTCTTTTACTTAGGAAGACAGAACTCATACCATATTTATGCTGAATACTTGAAACAAACAAAAAAAAAAGCTTACTTGTTTGCTTTCTTCTTTCTTTTTCTTTTTTCTTTTTTTTTTTCCACTCTCCCCATTTCTGCTCCTGAAAATGCAGTGTGATTTCACCAACCTCTTTCTGGCAAATTCAATGGTGTTCCCAGAAAGAAGGGAAAGAGTGCGGGAGAACAGAAGGCAGGCAGGCAGGCAGATGGAAAGAAAACAAAGTGATTCTTGTGGATTTGTGTTAGAGAAAAGCCATCTCTGAGGAGCTCACAGAAGCATGGAAGCAAAGCAGTTAAATAAATAACCACCTTCCAGTCTCGATAATAAAATAGGAGCGTTTTATGTGTCACATCAATAAACATCTTAATTGTACAGCACTTGGGTTCCCTCCCTAATGCATGTCTCCCGCTGCACTTGCTTTCCAGAGTCTTAAAAAAGGAAGAAATCACTCAGACTCACTAAGACGGAGGCCAGATACAAGAAGCCCATCTTGTTCTAGATTAGCAACTTAAAATAAACCGTACATTCTTATTTTTTAAGTACCCTTAATGCAACAAGAATTATTTTGATTTTGATTTTATTCTCGCTTTACTTTTGACTAAGCAGAAGCCTAATGCTACTTGGTGGCAATCTCTTAGTCTTAAAAGGTCCACACTGTTTGCAGTTACCATAAAACTTGAGACCACACTCTCTGGCTTGGTCTCTGGCATTGGATTCCAACCTTCTACCCTCCAGAATGAGATGATTAGGGCTCAACTACACAGGCCTGCAGCCCAGACTGGGAACCAGAGACAATTTATTACCCCAGTTTGCAGTCTACAGGAAGCCCAGGGAGGCTTAGAAATTCGCAGCTGCAAGTCAAATTCTACCCACACAGTCATGGAATTTAATGAGGCCTCCCTGGACACAAAAAGAGATAGACATTTTTAGGCTTTCTAGCTCAGTCCTTCAGCCCTGCCTCTCTCTCTCTCTCTCTCTCTCTCTCTCTCTCTCTTAGTGGCAAGACCCGCCCAAAGCCTTTCATATTGGCATGGCAAGGTCTCTTTTGCTTTGTCCTTTTACATTTCAACTCTTAGACCTGAATGCCCCCCTTAGAATTTATAATTGGTAAAAAAAAAAATGACCTTCCCCAACCCAACATGGCTAAACTTTATCATATAGTTCAGTGAAGGCTCACCAACTGACTTCATCTAACCCAGGAACTCTCCATGGGGCTGATTTTGCTCCATTGCTCTCTGACCCTCACCCCCGAGATATCTGACATGTTAATGTTATAAGCAATGTTCATTGTTGTAACTCTGGAGGAGCAATAACTTTGTAGGAACAAAATAGTTCACATGTACAGTATGGTGTGTTGTCATGTGCATGACCCAGCTTCAAGCCTGGCCCCCTCTGCATTGGAGGAAACTTCAGTGCTATAGTTTTTTTTTTTTACCTACTCCCAATCTGAAAAAGTCATCCTTGAGTGGGTGAAGCCCTGGAGATTATCAAAACACACACACACACACACACACACACTAGCCAAACAAACAAAAAATGCAATTCCTAGGCTCATGAATGGTGGATATATATATATATATATAATGTATTGGTTGTTATAATGAAAAAAGGTATAAACTTCCATATTAAGAGCCATCTTTCTCTTGCAGTAATACCAGCAGCCATGTCTCAGCTGGTTTTACACCCTGGGCGTCTGTCACCTTCTGTCACTGACATCCCAGTATCTCTGTAGCTGCTGATGCTTTATGAGATCTCTCTATAAAGTACTACTTCTTTTTAGTGGTACATTTAGCCAGCATCCCTCCCCACCAATACCATAGGGTGCAACAACATTACAGGATTTTCTTCTCACACTCAAATCTCCAGATTTTTGTCTTCCTTGTCTATCCTAGGATACCTTGCAAGGTTCCTGACACAAAGTAGATATTTGATCATGACTTTTTGCATAGATTGATGATGAATGAATGGATGGGTTTTTTTTTTAATTTCTTTGCAAAGTTCTTTACACACTTTAATCTAGTCAGTATCTTTTGAAGCACACCTACTTCTTTCTGATTTTCACTTGAGTTAGTTTTGAAATGAGAACCAATGAGGCTGCTTTTGGTCTGGGTAGGCCAGGTGCTCACACTCTCCCAGTACCTCACGCTGTATGTTCAGAGTCTCGGGTCCAGAGCTTGCGATGTGCGTGGGCCTGGGACTCACAAAACTTCTTGGCCTAGGGTGTTAATCATGCAAGTAATTTCTGAAGAAGGGACCCAGAAGTGACTGCTCAGGGACTCAGTGTAGATCTCAAAGAGAGATGGAGACTGAAGCATGTGGCCTAGGGCTTCTCAATGTGGGACAGCTTATAGATGAGTATAAGGCTAAAATAAAAGAATTTAAAGTGAGCCTGGGAGATATTTTAGTGCTAAACACAGGACTTGCATGCCTGAGGTCCTAGACAGCCCAGGTTTAATCCTGGTACTGCCATATGTCAGATATGAGTGGTGCCCTAGTTAATCTGTCTCCCATAAAAAATAAATAAATCTTAAAAACAACGTTAAAATAGCTGGGGCATATAGGGAACTCAGCAGTGATCCTTCTGTCTTCCCCCTACCACGACTATTGTACTGCAACTTCCATTTGAAATACTTTACAAGTTGGCTAATCTCACTGCTTCTTCTTCTTCTAGCGTTTACCCTTCTTCCGTAGCCAGTCAACAGCATCAGGTTGAGCCTGATGTAAAGTTTCGAGACCTCCTTTGAATCTGGAGAGGTGGCAGTCGTTGACTATGTGGGTCATAGTCTGTCTGGAGCCGCAGGGGCAGTTCGGGTCGTCTCTGGCTCCCCAGCGATGGAACATAGCGGCGCACCGGCCATGGTCTGTTCGATAGTGATTGAGGAGGGCCCAATCATAACGTGATATTTGCAAAATCGCTTCAAGGGTCTCCTGACAAGCAGAGGGCTGATATTTTCACAGTCTGTGAGACCCTCTCCTACCCACTTCAGGGCCTTTACTTTCCCTTAGGTCCATCAAACACAAGAACCACCTGTCCTTTTTGTGCTGTTTTAGTTCAGCATTGCAGCTCATAAGAGAAGTCTCTTCTGACTGGGGTGTGTGAGGTTTTACTGTTACTGCCTTCAGGCAGTTTTCTTAGAGCTATTATATCCTCCTCTCTACCTCCTAAAGCGAGTATTTCAGGTGCTTTTTACATATTTGGATCAAGAGCTTGTTTTGAGCCATTCCTTTTGTCAAGACTCAGAGAGGTGAACAACCAGGACCCAGAGCCTTCCATAGAGTGGGAGGAAGAGTAGGAATAAGACAGTGACAGTCAGGAAAATGGAGGCCTTGAGTCTAAATGGCCTCCCCAAGCAACCAGGAGTCCCTGTAAAATCCTCAAAGAATCAGAATCCCAAAGATAGCATTGACATGCCTAGATACTTAGGACCCTGAAAACTCTTTGGATATATTATGTCTTGAGAGTTTTTTTGGAGGTTCTAGCAGGAGAGCACAGCTACTCATATACCCATGATCAAAGACTAGTCCATTTCTACTCAGGGAAGGTTGTCCTCTTTGACCAAGCATGCAGCTTTGGAAGGGACATACATGGAGTGTGGCAAGAAGGGGAAATCCCCCTAGCCCGCCAGATCAGCTGAAACAGCCCTGGTGATGAATGGGGTGACAGATGTTGCAGCCAGATCACCCTCACATCCAGGGAGGTCTTATGTCTTAATCCACATTGTAAACATGCTGCAAACACTAGTGACTGCATAGAGAAGAGCTATATGGGCCTGTTGTCACATTATTTCTCCTTATTGGTCCTTCTTAAGTGCATAGGTCCTCACTTAGAGAGTGGAGGTGTGGGGTGGGAGGAAAAGGATGTCTATTCATTTAGCTCTGATTGGCTTCACATGTCATTTCTACCTGAACAGAAGTGGCAGATGTGAGAAAATAGAAGGGATAGGGTGAAAGACAACTCTGGGGGTGCTGGGGGGTATTCTCAAAAGAAGGAAGATCCCAGCAGAGGATAAGGACATCAATACAGGGTACTGGGAGCCAGGCTATCCTGCAGGAACTCCTTCTGGGTATATGGCAGACACATACTCCCTTTCAACCCTCATTCCCTGTACATACCTCCAGTATCCCCAAAAGAATGCTTCTAGGAAGTAGTAGGCATATGTATAAGCAAGGAAACTTCTGATCCTTTACTTTTTTAAGAAACCAAGGTGAAATTCTCATAATAAAAATATTTATTTTATTTTATTTTATTTTATTTTATTTTATTTTACTAGAGCACTGATCAACTCTGGTTTATGGTGGTGCTGGGGATTGAATCTGGGACTTCAGAGCCTCAGGCATTAATCTGTTTGCATAACCATTATGCTATCTAGCCCCACACTTATTATATATATATATATATATTTAATTATTGGGGTAGTGTTAGTTTACAAGGATTTACATTTTAGAGATATAATTCCACACCTCTCTGTGCTTGTGTTGCGTACCTCATAAACCAACGAAGTACCAATACCCCTCCACCAAAGTTTACTGGGCCCTTCTACCCTCATGCCAGTCCCCCTTTGCTTAGCTCAGGTCTATGATTATAGTCTAAGGGTTTTCATTTTACTTGATGTTTTTCTGCTACCTTGCTTTGTGTCTTTAAGTCATAAATATAAGTGAAATTGTCTACTATTTGTTCTCCTTCTGAGTTATTGTCCTTAGCATAGTCATTCCCAGTTCCATCCATGTTATAGCAAAAGATGAGATTTTACTTGTTCTTTCAACTGAGTAGTATTCCACTGCATATATGATTTCTTTATCCCCTCATCTACCATAAGTCTCTTTTGTTGTTTCCATATCTTGTATATTATATATATTGTAAATAGTGCAACAAAGAACATGGGTTTGCATATAACTTTTCAAATAAGGGGTCTTGTTAATTTAACCTTTAAGTGAAAAATTTAGTAGCACTTTTTGCATTCACAGTTTTATGCAACTATCACCTCTACCTAGTTCTAAATTGGTTCATTACCCCATCAGGAAAACCCTGTATTCATTTAATACCACCACCCCATTCCTGTCTCTTTCAGTCTGCTTTTTGTCACATATTCTGGATGTGATTTCGTATGAGGGAAGTCATATAACCTGTGAACTTTGTACTAGACTTCTCTCAGTTGGTGTCTTCAAGCTCACTCTCGATCACACTCTGTCATTTCACGAACATCTCATGAAAACTGCAGCAAAGGTGGGCGCGAGGAATAACATCATTGCAAGACTGGCCAGCTCCTCATGGGGCGCGAGCGCTTCCACACTACGATCATCATCTCTGGCATTATGCTATTCCACTGCAGAATACTGTGCCCCAGTATGGTTCCGTAGCCCCCATGCCCACTTGGTCGATTCCAAATTATATTCCTCCATGAGGATAATTTCTGGAACCATCCTTTCCACCCCGGTTCCATGGCTGCCAGTTCTTACTTAGCAACATCGCCCTGCCAGATATTCGTCGGGATGCGGCATCATCTAAGTTCATTTCCCGCGTCTACGCTCGACCGGACCTGCCAATATATGCGGATATCTTCGTCCACCCTGTCCAACGCTTGACGTCTCGTCACCCAATCTGGTCCCCTATGCCTACACTGAACTTCTCTGTTCCAGACTCTTGGAAACAGAGTTGGCAGTCAGCTGAGGTAAAGAACAAACACCTCATCACAGACCCCTGTAAGCGTCAACCCGGCTTTGACCTAGCACGTTATGATTGGGCCCTCCTCAATCGCTATCGAACAGGCCATGGCCGTGTGCTGCTATGTTCCATCGCTGGGGAGCCAGAGATGACCCGAACTGCCCCTTCGGCTACAGACAGACTATGACCCACATAGTCAACGACTGCCACCTCTCCAGATTCAAAGGAGGTCTCGAAACTTTACATCAGGCTCAACCTGATGCTGTTGACTGGCTACGAAAGAAGGGCAAACGCCAGAAGAAGAAGCTCACCTGTACTATAGTGTGTATCAGTACATCATTCCTTTTTTTATAGATAAATAGTATTTCATTGCATGGATAGACCACATCTGGCTTATCCATTTATTTACTGATGGGCATGTGAGTTGATGCTGCCTTCAGCTAGTATGAGTAATACTGCAAGGGAGCTCTTGTATACAAACATTTTTTTTTTTTGAGTACCTGTTTTCAATTTGTTTAGGTGTTTATGAAGAGACCCTAGAAGGGATTATATATCCAGTGCTGGATCACACCATAATTTTATCTTTAACCTTGTGAGAAACTCTAAAATCCTTTTCCACCATAGCTGAGCCTCTGTCCATTCCCACTAACAATGGACAGGTTTCCGATTTTTCTACATCCTTTCCAACACTGGTTGTTATCTCAGATACCTGATGCTTTTCCTCTCCTTCCCCTCATCCCCCACATCTTGGAGCTGGTAGGATGAGATGGGGCTGCATGAAACTTCACATGCCTGCCTCGGTAGTCACCTGTCTGTGTTGTAGAAGTCTTGGTTCTACCTGCTCAGGACCCCAGCTCCCTCCTCTAACACAGACACTGTAGGTTTATCTTTCCTTTGGAATACTCCCCGGGCATTGCTTTATTTCATGATACATACATTGTAAACTATACCACAGTGATTATAAAAAGAGTCCATGTCAGGACACAGAAACAGTTCAACATCAGGGAATATGATTTGCGTGTCTGAAGCCCCAGTGCTCTGATCTTCCTTTCCAGTCTCTCATAAAAGTAAAACACATAATTTTTTTAAAAAATGAAGTTAGTTATAATTAAAGGAAAAGAACATAATAACTCACAGAACATTTCAAAAACAGAGCAGAAAGTGTACAGAGGTGACGCTAGCCTTGTGCAGTTTCGTTATTCATAAATAGCCCCTGTGTTTCAGTTTATTTCCTTCTAGTCTGTTTCCCCCCTCATATGAGTAAGGGATTGAGTTAGCTCCAAGTAAAAGCCGCTATTATAACTAACATCCACAGTAAAAGAGAAATGTATATCTGTTGCAGGGTGAGTAAATGAGCCCCTGCATGGAGTTGTTCTCATGTGGTGGCCATTTCGTTGAGGGGAGGGAAGAACCCTACTCCTGCTTTTGCTGAAGAATAAGACAGGGGCAGGTTAGAGGTCCTTCACCCATCCCCCAAAAGCAGTAGAAACTTTTTGAGTGTATCACCAAGGTTCCAGCCGCCCTCCCTGTCTATCTATAGCATATATATCTGTATCTATAAAGATATACAGATACAGATAGAGCTATATCCCAGCTATATCTCATGTGAAACCCCACTAGTTAGGTAGAAGCATTCTTGTTCCTCAGTCATCTCTAAGGCAACCACTGGTACCTGTTTCTCAGGGCCTGTGCCAGGTTGTTTCAGACAGGAGCCAGGGAAATCCTGGGAAGGTCTCAAGTGACCTGCAGCTTCCACCTTTGTTTTTTGGAGTTTGGGAAGCAGGGCTCAGTGATTCAGAAGGACAGCTGCCTTGGTGATTTTTTTCCCCTTCTTCTGAAGAGATGATGGATGACTAGACAGAGTGGCATGGGATAATTCAGTATGGGGCCACCCCGTCCCTGTAGTCCCATTATAAACCCCTGCTGAGCCACAATCATCCTTCATATTTGCAGCCTCCTAGTTCTTCAGTGTAAAATTGCTCATGTTAGCATGACCTTACAGTTGGAGAAACTGAGGCAGGGATCTCCAAACATGATTCGTTATTGCCTCAACAGTTCCTTTTAGTTTATTTTTTTTAAATTTTAAGCAATCTCTCCCATGATGTCCCTGGACTCATATTCATTCTTGTGACTATGACCAAATCTACACAGTGCCATTTAAATTGGCAGTGTCAGAATCAAACCTCAATTTCACAATTATTTGTGCTGTAGTTAATTAAATTGATTGCCTGGCAATCCCGTTGCAATTAAAATACTAATAGCTTATTTATTTATTAAATTACAAAGCATTTTAAACCCATAGCAGGATACCATTTTAAAGAGATTTGTTTATTTATTTTTATTTATCTCTTTCACTCATTCAGGTCATTTCTCCCAAAGAGACACAAGCCCTGGTATAGGTACCAAACATGTTATCTTTTAAATAAATATGTTATAGAAGAGCTTATTTCTATCATCTAAATATAGAAGAATAGGAGAAAATCCTCTTGGAAGTCCTCCCTAGTTTTAAAGGCTATGTTGCCGTAATTCTGTAGAATTGATTTCACCAGTCAGTCTATAAGACTCACGTTTTGTAGGTTCTACTAACTTTAGAAATGTTGAGTTATAATTATATGAGACCCTGGAACTGTCCCCATAGTTTGGTTCTTGATTTACAGTATATAAATATCTATGGTAGGGAGTTCTTTTCTCCATCATGGAAGAGAGAGAGTCTTCATTGAAAACTGACCATACTTTCCAAACCCCTAAGGAGAAAAAAAAAGAAAATACACCCACCTACAGGGGAGTTGCTTCACAAGCGATGAAGCACATCTGCAGGTGTCTATCTTTCTCTTCCCCTCTCTTCTTCCCCTCCTGTCTCCATTTCTCTCTGTCCTATCCAACAATGATGACATCAGTAACAACAACAATAACTACAACAATAAAACAAGGGCAACAAAAGTGAATGAATAAATAAATATTAAAACTTAAAAAAAAGGAAAATGCATCAGAATCCTTCAAAGCACATTAGAAAGAGCTGGGGCAAGAAGGAGATATCTCTGTAGCCTCTTCCACATTCAGAATGATTTTCATATTAACATAATTTAAGTCCACAATAGTTGGAGACATAGATGGGACCAACCCATGAAGGGCAGAACAGAAGAGTGAAGTTGTGTCCATGGAATGAGCCTTTGGTTCCATTTCCAAATCCTCCTCCATCCACAATGCCTAAAACTAATTGATTCCTTCAGCATCGTGGTAGCACACAGGACCCAGGTTTGATCCCTGGAATCACTAATAGTCGGAAGTGAGCAGTGCTCTTGTCAAAAAACAAAACAATGGTTCCTTTATGGATTGGTTTTCACAAATTTTATTCTATTAGAATTTGTGATGGCTCTTTATTTTTTAGCTTAATTTTTTAAATATATTTTTCTTTATTGGGGGATTAATAGTTTATGGTTAACAGTAAAATGCAATAGTTTGTACATGTGTAACATCATTCAGTTTACCACATAACAATTCAACCCCCTCTAGGTGCTCCTCTGCCACTTAAATTTTTATTATTAGTAACTTCACATTGTCTTACAGAATTATCAGATTTAAAGAGTATTTTCTTAATTTATTTTCACTTTATTGGGGGTTGATAGTTTACAGTATAGTTGTTAAAGGTATGATGACCTCATGTCTCCTCATGATAGGTGTCTCTAAGACACTCTTCCCCCACCAAAAGTACTTTCATATCTCACATTGTGCATGCAGGCCTCCCTACCCAGCAAAGTTCTATGTCCATCCAACCAATCCCACCCATATAACCAACCATCTTAGTTCTCACATTTTACAAGAGCAGTCTGGTTATCCTCTCCCATTTCTTTCTTCCTTCCTTTCATCACCACTGTCTTTATCGTCATCATTATGGTCATGAATGCTGCAAATTCCTTTACTTTAATCATCTTTCTTTAAACACTATCTGACTTGGATTGCCCCAGCCTACAGCTCTGCTGGGGAAGCTCTCTGAAGATATGGACAGCTCTCTGTTTCACCAGCAGGGTCTCAGATTTAACATTTCTCCTGATGGGTTCTGGGTCGGAATTGAGAGCAAAGTATCCCAGAAAAGGTAAACCAGAGAAGGACCAAGCTCCTTAGAATTTGTACTTTTTCTTTCTTACTCTGGGGTGAGGGTGGGGGGTAAACAAAAACGAAGCCAGTCTGTAGTGCATCCACCTAAGCAAAAGGAATGTGTATTTGCATTCTTTCCAACTTCTGTGCTGCAAAACACAGACAGGCAAGTTGGAATCACTTTGACTTTGAAAGCATGATTTTGAGCAATTATTGGGGAGGGGGAGATACCTATGCCTCACTAAATAGGTCTGTCAAAAAGAGTCATAGTACAGGGAGACCTTCCTGAAATACACGTGTGCCAGTAAGCTGGCCGCAACCAATTAAGAAGCAAGCTGTCGACTGCATTCAGGCCCTTCCTGGTCCGCAGACAGACTTGTGTATGTTCATTTTCATTGTGTTTTGTATGTATCTTTAGACCTTAACTGACAGATCTCCACAGTGAGTTGAGTAGGGAGTTATCAATTACATGGTTAGCTAGGCGCTGCAGTTGTATGCTCTGTGGCTTCCTGACAGAAGCAGGCAGAGAAGACGGGAAGGACTAATATTTCTGGTGCAGAAGGACTGTTAATGTTTTAGACTGGGCTCCTCAAATATGTACGTTAGGGGAAAATGTGCATTTGAATCCTGTAAACCCTAAAGAAGGTTGCATTAATAAATACCGATTACCATAATATTCTCCTCTGAATATATTTTATCAAATGAATACCCTTCTGACTGTATCTTTGTCCTTCCTGCGAGAGTTAAATTAATTTCATCACATTTTGCTTTCTTCCTGGTGGTATTGTGAACTGTACTTGAAATAATAAAATTATTCCACAGCAGATTGCTTATAAAACCATTTGCAATAGGAGAGGCAGTAATTGGGGCTGTGGTTCCCTTTGGCTGCAGACTAATATATTCTTTTGTTTTCCTTTGAGAAATATTTATGTGGGTTCTCCTGTAGCCCAAGTTTAATCTGGAAGTGGGCTTATCTTGCTTCTGTGGATTGGCACTGGGCTTGGCATAGTAAAATAAATCTTCCACTGAGGCATCAAGCTCGCCTGTGAAGAACTGCTTTGCAGAATTACAGAATCAGAAAGAGCCGAAATACTATACCTTAGATGTCCAAACTGTTCACATTTTAAAAAATGGGAAAGGAACCAGGAGATGGCTCTCCTGGTAAAGCATATGTCTTACCATGTGAGAGGCCCTGGGTCTGAGTCCCAGCACCACATGGAAGCACCATGGATGATGGAACAAAGCTACTATCTATCTCTGTGTGTGTCTTTTCCTCTCCTCTCTCACTCAAAATTAGATGAATGAGAAATTGACTGTGGGAAGGTCACTGAGCTATGGGTGACTAAGGCCTCAGTACCACAAGCAAGGAAGAAAGAAAGGAGGGATGGAGAGGAGTGAAAATAACAGAGAGCAGGGAGGAGAGAAGGAGGGAGAGAAGAGAGGGCAAGGGAGGGAGAGAGGGGGGGATGGAGGGAGAGAGACAGAAGAAAGAAAACAAAGGCTGGAGAAAGACAGTGTCTGCCAAGTGAGCTGGTAGCAGAGCAGAGTCTGGAACCAAAAGCTCCTCATTCCTGGTCTTGGGCTCTTTCCATGGCATCTTTTCCTCTTTCTTCGATATTGCTGTTCTAATGTTTCTGTTGCCAAAGATTTTGTTTGAAATTGATTATGCTAATTCTTCCTAAGTGAGGAAGTGAGGGATAAGCCGTAGGGATAAGCCATAGCCTATCAATCCTAATGCTCTGAGTCCAGGGGAGGTTTGTGGAGTTTGGTTGTAGAACCAGTTAGTGGTGACAACAGCTGGTCAGTGTCCAGGTGTCCTAGAGAGAAACCACTGGGAGCAGTGTAGTTAGACGAGATGACAGCTTTAAGTCAGCCTGATACAAGTCCTTTACACATCTGGTTTCAAAGTGTTCCTAGAAAAAAAGCACTTAACAAAACAAATTATTTTGTTGCAGGAAAATTGCCTCTGTTATATGGGCAATATACTAAATACTTCCTTTCCTTAATTCTAACATGTAACAAAATGAGAAAGAAAATCTGCTCAGTATAGTTTCCTTTCTTGAGCTGACCATTCCATGATCTTCTGTTAGATGGATATAACACTTGTATCTATCTATGAAGGCTTAGTGGGTCACCAACCTTTATTGTAACACAGTGTACTGGTCGATGACAGGAAGTTGGGCACGGCACACAAGCTAACATGGAGTCTGGCGACGGATACTACAATCTGTGTAATCGCACAAGGGATTGTGGCTACATAGGACTATGTAAGCAGAATATGCAGCAGTTTGCTGTTTTGGGATCACCTCCTTCAAGGCATTCACTGACTGACATACCTCCTGATCTCTAGGCTTTTGGTTTTGTGGGTAGCTAGCCTACAGAACTTTGGTCTATGCCATCTCTCTTAGGCTTTTTCACTTGCTCACTTGGATATTGCTTGTTTTTTTAAAAAAAAATTTGTTTATTCCCTTTTGTTGCCCTTGTTTTTTTATTTTTGTAGCTATTATTGATGTCATTGTTGTTGGATAGGATAGAGAGAAATGGAGAGAGGAGGGGAAGACAGAAAAGGGGAGAGAAAGATAGACACCTGCAGACCTGCTTCACTGCCTGTGAGGCGACTCCCCTGCAGGTGTGGAGCCGGAGGCTGGAACCGAGATCTTTACGCTGGTCCTTGCACTTTGAGCCACATGCGCTTAACCCGCTGCGCTACTGCCCGACTCCTGGATATTGCTTTTATGAATAAATCTCTCACTTGTTTAACACTAAGCAGAGCCCAGAGCATTTCTATAAGCCTTCTTTTCTGGTAGAAAAGACAGGGGCCCAGGCCAGTAACTTACCATCAGGATTCATCTCCCAAATATATCACAAATGTCCCCGGTTTTGTAACAGTGCTTTACAAGAGGCCAGATTTTCCCCATATTTTAGGATTTCCATTGTGGTGTCTATTCATCAGTACCTAAGAAATGTGCCAGAAAAGAGAAAGGGATCACATGAAGAATTGAGAGGAAGAATTGACATATTTCTTGAGCAGTAAGTAGGCACATGAAGGTTTCAATGTCAAAAGCTGGATGTGTTTGCCATAGTCAAGGGATTCAAACTAATAATACCAGGGCAAAAAGGAAAACAACCTGTACTCTAGGTCTGATAACAAGTGTTTCTGAGTCTCTGGTCCCCTCTGCCTCAGCTGTATCAGTGACTAAGATCCAGCTACCTATTTTTGAACTTTGTACCTTGTTTTTTAAAACTGCTGAGTTGTAGATGAGCCGCAGAAGCAGAGGATTCCATGACATCCGGTACAGATTCCTTCCAGGACTTAACTCTGCAAAGCTCTTCATTTCCTGTTGATCTTGGGGCTTTTACACACACAAATTCTCCATTCTGTCACTCTGTCACTGTGCATTATGTCAGGAAAGAGGAAACAGTTCAGCTTGTAAATATATGTCACTAGCATGCGAGTGCTGTGTTGTCTCCAATGTGGCTTGTCAACGCTGTGGTTCTAATAACAGTGTCAGGATCCCCACATCCCCAACCACTGTACATCTCTGACTAGTCCAGATCTCCCTCTCCTGTACATCTCTGACTAGTCCATCTCTGACTAGTCCAGATCTCCCTCTCCTGTACATCTTGACTAGTCCAGATCTCCCTCTCCTGTACATCTCTGACTATTCCAGATCTCCCTCTCCCTAGTCCAGATCTCTCTCTCTCTCCTCTCTCTCTCTCCTCTCTCTCTCTCCTCTCTCTCTCTCTCCTCTCTCTCTCTCTCTCTCTCTCTCTCCTCTCTCTCTCTCCTCTCTCTCTCTCCTCTCTCTCTCTCCTCTCTCTCTCTCTCTCTCTCTCTCTCTCTCTCCTCTCTCTCTCTCCTCTCTCTCTCTCTCCTCTCTCTCTCTCTCCTCTCTCTCTCTCTCTCTCCTCTCTCTCTCTCTCCTCTCTCTCTCTCCTCTCTCTCTCTCTCCTCTCTCTCTCTCTCTCTTTCTCTCTCTCTCTCTTTCGCTTGGGTAAGAGTCCCCCTAGACTACATTCAGGTCAGATGCCAGCTGTTTATCCAGATGCTTGAATCTGGACACTAATCACCCCTCCAGCAGAAATACATAAGTTGGGAGTTGGGCGGTAGTGCAGCGGGTTAGGTGCACGTGGCGCAAAGCGCAAGGACCAGCATAAGGATCCCAGTTCGAGCCCCGGCTCCCCACCTACAGGGGAGTCACTTCACAAGCGGTGAAGTAGGTCTGCAGGTGTCTATCTTTCTCTCCCCTCTCTGTCTTCTCCTCCTCTCTCCATTTCTCTCTGTCCTATCCAACAACAAGGACATCAATAACAACAACAATAATAACTACAACAATAATACAACAAGGACAACAAAAGGGAATAAATAAAAATAAAAAAATACAGAAGTTGCAGCTAATACCTGAGTTTCAGTTGACCACCTTCCTTGATTCTACCAGCCAGGATTCCTGTGCTACAAAAGATCTCCACTGACCAAGAAGTGTGGGTGCTGTGTCAAATGGTCACAGTTCCAAAGAGAAGATGTACTCTTCTAACCTCCAGTTTTCCTTGACAGTTGGATCTAAGGGCAGCCGTCCGAGGATCAGGAGGATATCCTACCCAAGTTTGCCTAAGATGCCACAGGAATGTGGGGGAAATATGAAAATTAACTGGGGCTCAGGGAGACATTTACCTGAATAGGAGCAAACACCACCCCCTGGCTTTGTCCGTCAGCATTTCTCCAGGCAAGATGTGTCAAACATGTATTTTTTATATATATACATGTGCAACACACTTGCAGTTTCTAACTGGCAATGATAAAAAAACTTATTGAAAACAGTTCATCAATCTTACAAAGAAGCCATAGTCGTGATGCTTCTAAACCCGCAGCTTTGAAAGTCACCTGGAGGGTAGCAGTCTGACTCAGGGTGTTATGAATATACGTCCCTGATATGCTCTCTGTGCTCCGTGAAGAACAATTGGTTTGGACATGAACTGGTTTCTGTTTTTAGACTCCAAGCCCACAATACCCTAAATAGGTTGGGGCTGTGCTGATTTTACCGATCTTTGTGTTTTAGTGCATTTCCTTGTGCCAGTTTCACATAACGGGCAAAATAATCTGCAGAGATCAAGGATCGATAAGAAAGGGAAAGGCAAACCTACAGTCCCCTTGACATTATCCCAACCAACTATTCTACACCTATGACAGACATCATTAATTCATCACTATTCTCCTTTCCCTCAAGTAGAGATACATCTTTTTAAAAAAAAAAATACAAGAGCAATTGAATAAAAAGAAACGGTTTACTAGCTTGAAAGGATAGCTCACTGAGTAGGGCACTTACCTTGCCATGCAGGTTGCCCCAGGTTCAAGCTTTTCTACTACATGGAAGGTGTTCTGTTACCAGAGGAAGCTCTGGTGATGTGGTATCTCTCCGTCTAAATGAATGCAGAAATAGTCCAGAGCAGTAGAATCGTATTTGAGCAACCTGCCCCCCTACCCCTACCACTACACACACACAGTTAAAAATAAAATTGGGGGAACTAAGACAGCATGAGTTACAAAGAAAACTTCAAAGAAGATGAAGTGGGGGTCTACATTGTTTATACTGAATAGGGTGACAAAATCCTTCATCTATACGTGTTTACATGTTTATAACTTTTCAAGGAAAAAGCACTGATTCTTAGGAAAGGTGGACATGCAGTAGAGGAATATACAGTGATCATGCGTGTACAGAACATGGCAGAGAAACATCATCAGATTCCTATACTACAGGTCAGGGAAGGCTTCATTGTGCAGCCTTCATTGACCAGTTCTGCTCAGCCTGGAATCTGAGGTCCTCATCAGGAAGACAATTTCTGGGTTAAGTCAAAGTCAAAAGACTGTAACACTATGACATTTCTCTAGCAGTGTTACGTGCTCCAAACTATAGTCCATAGGCTATTTTTTGCTGTTCTTAGCCTCCAGAGAGTCTCTTCCAGTTTTATTGAAGAAAAGGAGGTACAGAAAGTTGCAAAAAGTTTTGATTATAGGGCCAGGCTCACCTGGTTGAGCACACATGTTACAATGCATAAAGATGCCAGCTCAAGCCCGCTGCTCCCCACCTGCAGGGGGAAAGCTTTGCAAGTGAAGCAGGGCTGCAGGTGTCTCTGTCTCTCTCCTCTCTATCACCTCCTTCCTCTCAATTTCTGGCTGTTTCTATCCTATAAATAAATAATTTTTTAAAAGTTTTGATTATTACCCAGATGACTCTCCAGTCCTGGTAGATTTAATATTCCACGCGATATTAAATTGACCATTGACCAGCATAAGCGTTGAAGCTTACAAGCCTTAGCTTACTTGCCTGATGTTTCCAGAAGAGATTCTGAATTACTGTTGTTTTTTATATTGTTTGTTTTTACCACTCTCATGTGAGAACTTAAATTTTGACCAACAGGTACAGTAATTTTGTTAAATTAAATATTAACCAAAGAGATTTATTGGACATCTCTTTAACAACATTCATCATGATAGACATGAGAACTTCCGAATAGATAATAACACCCCTCTGACTTATAGAACTCAGGGAAGCAAAGTATTTCCAGGCCACACTACAAGACCCTAAAAAGATGGTGGACAGGAAGCCCAGTTTGGGAGTATCCCAATCTCAGTGGATAGGGATCAGAGAAGGCTTCCTGGATATTTGAGCCTGGTGCTTTCTTAAAGGACATACCTACTGTGCTTATTCTAATACATCTTTCAGGAAGAACAGGCTTTGTAAGATTCCTGTTTTCCTAAATTACATAGAAGGCCTTTGAGAATTATTAGCTCCCTGTATCACAAACCAAATAAATAAATAAATAAAACAGATTTCTGAGTGAACTGTGCTTCATAATCCAGTCCTGATTTTGTTCTTCTAGCCCTCATTACCTTTGATGTGTTAGTGTTTACTCACTCTCTCTCTTTCTCTCTCTCTCTCTCTCTCTCTCTCTGTCTGTCTGTCTTTCTCTCTCTCTCTCTTCCTTCCTTTCTTTTTTCTTTTTTAAAGTTTTTTTTTCTTTTTACCAGAGCACTGGTCATCTCTGGCTTATGTTGGTGTAGGGGACTGAACCAGAGACTCTGAGTCTCTTTGCATAACCATTATACTATCAACTCCTCCTTCCTTCCTTTTAGCAGTTATATATATTTTTTACCTTGAAGTGGGAGTAGGATGGAGTGTATTTGAAAATTAAAAATATATTCTTTGCAAAGGCAAGATTTTTCAACTTTGTCTTGTCTACAGTGGAACTCATGCAACTTATTTCACCCCCTTTCAAGCCTTGCTTGAAAGGACAATACAAATGGGTAATGAAACTGGAGGGAACCTCATTTTTTAATCCAGTGTTTTACTATAGTTTAAATCTTCCTTATAAAACATGTGTATTGAGAAAAAATGGAAAAGGGCTCTTCAAGGTCTTTCCCTCATGCTCTTTTGTATTTCAAGATGACGGCAAATATATCTTTATTTCTATATGGGGCCCTCCATACTAAGAAGCAAACTACTGTGAATTCATTTTCTGCTAATGAGACAAGAGACATATGTTCGCCCAAGTTCTCTGTGTCCTTTTCTTCTTGGTCTTCTCAACTTAGCAACTTGCAAAATAAAAAAGAAAAAAAGTACACTGAAAACTTTTAACAGAACTTCCTTCCACATTGAAATAGTAAGTCTAAACTCCAATGTTTAGGTCATGCTCACATGTAACCAGAGATCTCATGCATTTACTTCTAAGTAGTGACAATCCTGGAAGGAAAGAGGTGAAACACCCAAATCTAATCATTTGAGGGGCATTTAATAGAAAAGACTTTTCAGAATTGTAAACTGGTGCAGCCGTTTTTTGAAGACAGGATGAAGCTTCCTTAAGAAGCTAAAGATAAAGCTACTATATGATCCAACAGTGCTGTTTCTGGGTACCTATTGAAGGAATACATAAACCTAGATGCAAAGAGTTATATCCACCCCAATGTTTACTGCAGCATTAAATATATACTAATATATTTTAATAAGAGACATCGGAGCACCACTCAGCTCTGAGGTATCAGAAGGAACTTTCCACAGCATAAAGTACTTTTACTAGCCTGGCTGACCTAATTTTAGGAGGAGGTGACTGTCCAGCTTCAGTGGACTTTCAGAATCCTGCACTACTAAAGGTCAACAGCTGTGTTATTGCAAATGCTGCGGACTATGTTTAATCAATGCCAAAATGCACATCACACTGACAACAGTTCTTTGTTAAGACTAGGGAGCTTCTATAGCCCCAGGGTAATTCCATCACCACCCAAGTTGTTAGTTGGTTTAGTCAACAGTCCTGGGTATAATAAAACAATGAAGGTATTAAAGAAAGGAAGGAGTGATAGAGGAAAAAACAAGGGATGAAAGGGAAGGAGCTAAGGTGGAAGTAAAGAGCAAAGGGTAACATTTGGCTTCAGACTTGCCAGGACCCTCCTAGATTTTTTTTAAAAGATTTTATTTATTTATTAATGAGAAAGATAGGAGGCAAGAGAGAAAGAACCAGACATCACTCTGGCATATGTGCTGCTGGGGATTGAACTCAGGACCTCATGCTTGAGAGTCCGATGCTTTATCCACTGCACCACCTCTCGGACCCTCCTAGATCTTAATCTAGCCTCAGTCACAGCCTTTTTGGTCCTTTATTTTATTTTCATCTGTTTTTTTTTAAGAGATAAAACAGGATGAATACAATATAAGTGATTATCCTTAAGAGAGAGAGATGTCATGCTGAGAAAAGGGAGCAAATCTTCAGTGGGACTTGTCTCAAGACCAAAAACCCAGGAAGGACACTTGATTTGGATTGTGGTTATTTCATTAGACTTATAAAGTGCCTTTGAAAAGAGGAGGGTGCTCTGGGGACAAGTCTAAGCATGGCAGCATTCAACTTCTTGAAAAAAAGAGGTTGAGATTGAAAAAATGAAGCAAAGGACTTTTCTGAGTCAATGACAGCAGATTCAGCCCTTGAAATCAATGTCAAAGAAGTTTGGAGAAATTCTCAGAACTGTGCCTAGGAATCACCTTAAATATTTCTCTGATATTTTCACCACCATCCCAAATCTGATGATAAGAGGTAACAAAGTTCAGAATTTAGAGCATGGCTATGAAACTCTTGTGATGTCCAAGTCTCTCCACCTACCAGCAATGGGGCTTGGGCAAGTTCTTTTGATTATTTGAACTTCAGTTTCTCTTCCACAAAATAGAGACCTCAAAGTGAACGCCTCCAGTTGGTGTGAAGATCCAACAAAAAAGTGAGAAGTTCAGCCTCCAAAAAGTTTAACACACGGGACTCGGGCAGTAGTGCAGCGGGTTAAGCGCACGTGGCGCAAAACACAAGGACCAGCGTTAGGATCCCCACCTGCAGGGGAGTCGCTTCACAGGTGGTGAAGCAGGTCTGCAGATGTCTCTCTTTCTCTCCACCTCTCTGTCTTCCCCTCCTCTCTCCATTTCTCTCTGTCTTATCTAACAATGACAACATCAACAACAACAGTAATAACTACAACAACAATGAAAAACAACAAGGGCAATAAAAAGGGAAAATAAACAAATATAAAAAAAAGTTTAACACATTGCCTTGTCCATCTAAGTTGTCAGCAGACATTAGTATCTTGTCAGGCTCATGCCCTTGTAGGGCCCCAGAGCTTTGGGATCACCTCAAAGGTTTCTCTTGTTTCCATAATAACTTCCCATCAAAAACTCTTTAATGTATGTTTGGTTGTAGATGCAGGGGGAAGATGAAAACCAGGCACCCAGGAAACTCACTTTCAAGGAGTTTTTTATTTCCACAGTTTTTCTTTTGCATGTATGCCTGCAAGTGTATATTCATTCATCATTCATTCATTCATGAAACCTATACACTAGTTGTTAAAGATTTAGCAGTGAGTGATAAGTGGTCCTGTTCTTGAAGCCTTTACAGTTAAAGATGCTGCATGGGATTCAGGCCATTCTTGCTCCATAGAGATAAACTATCTTCTTATTGCTTTCTTCTGCATGACCACTGTCCTTCTCTGTTTGGATGGTGTTCTGTGAGTTGAGAGTTGTTGACCAGAATCACACAAGACATCCATTTATAAGGTTCTCATAGCCAAGACAAAACATTAGTTTTCATCTTGTTTGGCTCACTTAACCCTTCCTTGTTTTCCAAGTTTCCTCCTCAGAAGCCGAGATGGAGAATCATTATTGTCCCCAACAGGTCTTCATAAGTGAATGACTCTTTAGAGGTTCATATCCGTGGTTTGAGCTTCCTGTTTCTTTTCATCCATCCCCAAAGCTGCATCAGTTCTTTTTCTTCACCCTTAGCTGAAGTTCAACTTGTGTGGACCTTTGATTAAAAGAAAGGCCTTCCTTCCCCTGGGAAATTGACTTTCTTAAGTTAAAACATTTGGAAGTTCAGCCAATAAGGGGTGCTAACAAAGGAAGAGTATACACACCTAGCTGGCCTGATTAGAGAGCCACCCTAATGATCCCTGAAACAAAGGAGATGAAAGCAGGCATTCCTTTCCTGCTACTTGATCCTTACATCCTAGATTCCCAACTAGAGGTCCTCATGCTCCATCACATTTATTGGCCACGGCATTCAACCAAATGGAGCAAGAGGACCTGAAACCCCCAACCAACCCACTTGTATTTCCAACCCTGTCCACATATATGGATCTGAAACCATCTGTGAAATGTTACAACCAATCAGACTCAGCTGAGAGCTCATTTGCTGTCTAATATGCCTGTATGTGTGAGTGCTATGTGGTAATGTGTCTGTATGTTTTTTTTTCTGTAGGAAGATTATATATTTTTATTAGTGATTTAATATTTCCACACCATCCCGACCACCAGAGTTCTGTGTCCCCATCCCTTTCATTGGAAATGGCAGTAGTTCTTCCAAGGTTACAGATATGGGTTGACTATTATTTTTGTAAGTATCTATATTTATATATGTTTGCTTTTTTTTCCCCTATGGTCCTGCCTTCCCTTCAGCTCTCATCCCTTCCCATTTTTCAGTCCTAATGACTGTTAGCATCACTGACCCAAGGCAGCCTCAGACCTCACCAGAGGAACCAGCTGGAAGGTGCTGAGATGAAGTTGGCCTCTTAGAGTCCTCCTTACCACCAGGGAAATGTATCTCAACATTCCCTGAGGTGTCAAAATATCCCTCTAGTCTCTGAATATAGAACCCAACTTTCTCCCCAATACTAACAAATAGTCAATCAGGACTTAACGACCCATAAATTTCCAATTTTTTAGTTTAGCTTATGGAAAAAATATATATATACATTCTTTTTACCTCAGAGATTTATCTTTAAATATATATGTGTGTATATATATATATGTATATGTATATATATATATATAATTTATATTATTCAGTGACTTCCTCCCTCTCTTTCCGATGAGGAAAACTGAACTATTTATGCTGCATTTTAGGCTTTTTTTCATAAATAATTTTTCATATAAATGCACATTTCCCCCTTCTTTCGGGGCGGAAATTTAACTTTTGTGGAAATGTGATGTGTGTTTAAATTACCAATTTCATAGGCAATATGTCTGATAATTGCAGCGAGATACTGAGTTAACTTGTAGCAATGAGTTTACGTGACAAAGGGAAATCAGTTTGTTTGCAGTAAGCAGAGGATAAGGCGCCCAAACTTTACAATTTGGGGGTTGGGTTGGGGGGGTGTTTCAGGAAGGGAGGCCCTGAAATTGCTTTTTATAATTAAAAAGGGAATCTCGGATGTTTTATATCTTGAATATTTACAATAAAACCTTTAAGTGCTTGTCAAGAGGGTAATGTGTCATTAACTAGTGCCTCTGCCTCTCCTCTCCTCTTGGACATGACAGCAGGGTCGGATAAGAGAAGAGTAATTATAGTTCAGCAGGGCTGCCAGGTGTGATAAATGACTAATCAGCACATAGGAGCCTCTGTCCTCAAAGGAGGACTATTACAGTGTTATCAGCTGCAGGCCTGGGTGTACAGGGCCCGAATGGGGACGGGGACGGGACCTTGTCCTGGGCGACTTGGCATGCTGCTCCTGTGTCCGTGGCTGTCTCTGTTTTGTCACTGGCCTCTTTGTGTGGCTGCCACCCTGGGGGGATTGGGGTAGGGGACAGGGAGGAAACACACTAGAGCTCCACCAGTCTGCCTCATGCTAATATTTATGTAATGTTTATTACTCTGACCAGCCTCTGTGGCTCAGGGGTTGGGGTGATTTTTCAAAGGTGGGGGCTTGAATGGCATGAGACCCCCCCAAAAGAAGCATGTTTTCCATGATGGAGCCAGTAGGTCACCTGGGTTCCCTTCACAGGTCCTAGTTTGTTTCCTGGTGAAACAATGCTGAATTGTTTCTCAGATGAGCTGACAATTTTGTCCTGTGTCCAGAAACCCAAATCCACTGGCATGGGGGTGGGGTGGGGGGCTGTACCCTTGTTCTGAATGTTCTTGAACTCTATGCAGGGCCCCAGCACCTTTGCATTTGATTCATGGATTTCTTATGATCAGGAAGTATTACCTATGAAACTAGACTGCTGGAGAGAGATTTATCAAAATCTGCATTACATCGGTTCTTTCCTTATAAACCTTTTTGATTTTTTTTCTTCTTTTCCCAATGTGCATGGGAGCATCAAGCCCTTTGTGGGAAAAAAAATGTAAGTAATGTACATCAGGGAAATAGGCGTCTGAGTAGGGGGAATGTTTGAGATGAAAGAGGATACAATCTGCTTAAAAAGAGAGAGGAGAGAGAGAAGATAGAACTACACTTTTGATAGAAAAGTTATTTTGATAATCCTTGCATTTTTATCAGTTGACATATTTTAACAGGAGCTCTGACTGAAGTCACAAAAATTATGACTCTGGCACCAAGCTACTTATCTGACAAATGCAATGCGAATGGTCTCGTACTTATCAATGAGATCAGATTTCAAAAATGAATGCCAGGACCGACCGAGGTGTTGCTTTGTGCACAGATAACCTTGCAGGCACTAACTCCCAAACCAGAATAAAAGAATCCTCTGTGAAATAATGGGCTAGGAAGCCCAGTCACACACTGTAATAGACAGTGGGGGGTGGAATCAAAAGGGGGAAAAACTCATTTCATCTCAGTTAATGGCAGGGAAACGAAGGCAGGGAAGGACTTTCTTTGGAGCTGAGCTGGTATGACAAAGACCAGGGTTTCGCTGTGTCATGCACCATTTGCCTTTGCACTGGGACTCTTTTCAGGAGCTGTGAAGCCATTATTATAATGTGAAAAAGGTGGAAAGAAATACTCCCTTCTGGACACTGGAAGGGCAAATGAGGTGCAAGCCTTTTTTTTTCTTTCTACTTTTTCTTTCTTTTCTTCCAGTCTCTCTCTTTTGCTTTTGTACAAGATGTGCACAGAAAGGGTTCTAGCCCCTCCCTCACTGTCCCCCCTACACAAAAAGTCTGAAGGATGCCAAGGAGTTCTCTGTACCCTTAGATAAACAGTTTGTCTTGGCTTTGTACACCGTCTTTTGTGACTCTCTGGCTGGGAAATAGCACAAGTCTGTTCTGACCTCTGCTCCTCTCTGCTCACATTATTTTCAAGTTAAGTGATTTCAAGGTCTATGCCCAAGTGCCATACTGTTTTTATCAGGCAAGAGTAGTCTACTGGCATAGTGACCAGTCTTCTGTCGCTTCCCACTTCTGTCACTCACTACCTAGGAGGGTGTTAGTGAACTAGTTTCTTCAAGGAAGGGCACAGAACAAGAAAAGAAAAAAGACTGGAGTGTGTGTGTGTGTGTGTGTGTGTATGTGTGTGTGTGTGTGTGTGTGTGTGTGTGTGTGTGTGTGTGTGTGTTGCAGGATGGGAGGGCAAGTGCTCAGCCCTAGTACAGAATGGATTCCCTGGGGACCTGATTGGCAGATGAAGTTAAATGAGAGAAAAAAAAAATCCAAGTTGGGACTTGGAGGCTGATTCAAATGAGTTTTCTTTTAACTGAAAGACAAATAAGGTTGCTACTGTCTTTTAAAAAAGAAAAGAAAGAGAAGGAAAAGATTAAACTCTAAACTGGCTTGTTCTTATGTGGTTTATGGGGACAGCAAGATTACATATACAGCCAACGTTTGATTCTCAGGACTGCTAAAGTGTGAAGAACAGCAGTGACATTCTCGTCTTCAATAAATCACTATAAAAATGTTTATGAAGCCTGCAATTTACTGTCTTTTAAATGCAAATTGAAAGGGGTGCCATTGCAAGTGTAGAGGAGATCTGAGGTGGCCCCAAGGAATTATAAAATGTTGCAGTAGGTTTTAGAGATGGTGTGATCTTAACCGGGACCGTTTCCAAATGGTTTTGCATTTATACATCTGTGACAGTTGGGCTAATTTATTGACGAGATTGCTTTGAATTACAGGACAATGGAGGCTGGTATCACCTTGAACTATGGCTTTGAATGACTGGCATTTTTCATTTCGTGCAAGAAGGGAGAACTAGTGTTTCCAAATCCAGATTCTCATAAGTTTTGTTTTAACAAAACAGATTAGAGCACAGCCCTTTCTGTGGAAGTCAACTCATACAGAGATTTCATTTAATAAAACTCTCAGCTTCCTTGAATAAAGTCTCCATTTGGGCATTTTGAACTTGGTAAAAGATGAAATAACCTTGAAAAGAGCAGAGAGTACCCTTCCTTTTACAAGAGACCACTGGACAGCCTAAGGCTCCCTGAAGGGTAGATTTTGTCTTCTGGTATGAGTATGTTAGGGATGTTTTTCTACTTTTTGAAAAAGTGTCAGGCAGAAATGTGAAGTAGAAAGAATATGACAGAAGCCAATTCCAAGTCTGGGCTCACATCCTCCAAGTTGAGTGACTCTGGCCAAGTTTTTGTTCAACTTGAAGACCCTCAGCTTCCCTACATATGAGCCATTTGATGTGTATTTGCAACAAGCTGATAGCTATGTAGAGTACTTGGCACAGGGATAGACTCAAAGGCAGGGCTGCATACTTGCCAACTACATTTTCCCGTAGCCTTTCCCCTCTTCCTCACTGCCATGGAGGGAAAAGAAAAGGGAGGAGTGATATGGCGGTTAATTTATATTTTATATTTATACAATATTTGTTGTAGAGTTAAGATCAATAATTAAGATTACATCTATTCAGGGATGTGCTGGTATGTATCACACCAGCCAGATGCAGAAAGGCAGATACAGACAGGCACAGTAAAAGAAAGCAAACAGCCCATGAAACCAGGTTGCTTTGCAATCCTTCTGATTCTCCCCTTTCTGCTTCCCACCTGCCTCATATGGAAAACACCCCAAGTAGGCACTGTTTATGGAGCCATTGCTTGCAAAACATTTTCTCTGCTCTCTAACATATGTGCCGTAAATGCTACCGAGCTGTGTCCTCACTTGCTGCTCCTGCAAGAGAAGCATTTTGCTTGTTTTCAAACACAAGCGTCTCACGCGGATCGGAGGGCACACTGTGGATCTGTGCGCCTTGGCAGCCTCATGCTCAAATGTGCATCTCTGGCAAGTCCTGTCTGCTGATAGAAATGGCACGGAGCAGGCTGTCAGATTCCGAAGTCATTATACCATCTGTTTTCGCAATCTCCTGCTCTTCTGTGTAGACATATGTTGGAGGGGGCTATGTGGGTGGGTGATGGTAGAATGCTTATTTTTCTGGGGGTGGGGAGGAGAAAGAGGAGGAGGAGATGGAAGGGGAGGAGGAGGAGGAGGACATCCTCCCTACCTGATTCTCCAAGAGACTCCACTGCCAGCTGAAATGAAATTGTAAATGTTTTGAAAGCTAGTTGTCCTAGTGAGAAACATTGTATGGTTTGGGTCAACCTCCTGAAGAGCATCCCCAGAGCTGCTCCGGTAACAATTACCTTTGTGTCTGTAGATGATCATGAAGATGCGTGGCATGAAATCATTTTCAGGCTTATGCTGATAACATCTAACAGAGGTGTTTAAATATAGCTTTATTATCATCTCTGTATAGCCAGAGGGATCCCAACTTCCCAATTTCAGATTTTTATTTTATTTTTTGCACTTTCATATCTTTTTTCCTTTCTGGCTATCCTCCTAAAAAACTGTGTTTGGATAACAAAGGCACCTATGACATCAACTTGTGTTACTGATCACATCAAAAAGTCTAATGTATGGAGGATTTTACTGCTATTTATTCCTTCCTTTCCTTTCTCGTCTCACCTCACCCTTTAGACTTTGTTTTTTTCATTCTGTCACTCCCCTAGAAGGAAATACCCAGGCTGACTTGAGGAAAGATAGCAATTGCAAGGTCAGCTGGGCATGGGATGGAGACTAGAATAGATTTTTTTTTTCTATGCAGATTTCATGATGACTTCCTGGGAATTTCTGAATTCTCTGAAGCCTAATGTTTAGCCTTCTAAATTCTTTAAGAAAAATTTCACAATATGAGTAAAATGAGGATATTCTTCTTTTGTGGGCTTATGCATCATGACATGTTGAAATACATATCAATTCACTCTCCTTAGTCCAGAGTGCTATTAGTATTGGCTTTCTCCATTGCCTCTGAGACTCCTGAATGAGGGATCTGAATGTTGTAGCCAGAGCAGGATCTATTGCCTGCACAGAAGGAACTCTACATGTATTTGTGGAATGAACTTTGAAATCATCATTTTCAAGACTTTTCCATTGAGGGACAAGATATATTGAAGTAGAGTGATTAAGCACTGCAGTTAAATCCTAAGAGTTCAAATTCTGGCTCTTGCACATATAGTCAGAATTAATGTAGTTAAGGCTCAGTTTCTTAGTATGTATTGTGGGCATAATAATAATCCTTCCTTTATCCACAATCTGTGCTGAGATAATTTGATTTGATGTGTTGGGAAAGTACTGGCACAACACTGCAAACACCCTTTGGAAGCTAGAGAAGACAACAAAACATATTTCGTCTCTAAAAAAACTCCAGGCAGGAACATGGCCCTGCTGGCACCTTAATTTTAGCCTGGTTTGGATTTCTGACCTTCTTAATTGTAAGAATATAAAAGTGTGTCATTTTAAATTATTAATTTGCTTTTGTTACAGCAGCCATAGAAAATTAACACACCCTCTGAAAGCCCTTCCCTGAAGGAGTTCTTCCAGACCTCCTGCATGGAATCTCAGAGTACCCAGATTATTAATTTCATTGCATATTATAGCTCATCTGCATACACTGCATATATCAGGGAATCAATGCCAGACCTACCTTGTATCCTTACCCATGTGAGGGCAGAGGTAGATGGTAGTTCACCATATTCCCATTGTTCAGGGTTCACTTTGTCCAGGAGCCTAGGAGTTCAGGAAGAACTTGCTATTTCTGTAATAAGTGAATAAATGCATAGAGGAGTCAATGCATATAGTAATGAACTTATCCATAAGCAAAAGAAGGATAAGTGCTAGCAATTTGGAGTAAGCGCACATCCCACATCCGGGCCAACCAGGGAACAGCACAGCAACATCACTTGCTGATGAACATACTTTTATTTATTTCAAGATAGATAGAGAGGGAGAGGAAGAGGGAGAGGGAGAGGGAGAGGGAGAGGGAGAGGGAGAGGGAGAGGGAGAGGGAGAGGGAGAAAGAGAGAGAGAGAGAAGGGGGAGGGAGAAACCTCTGCACTCTGGCATGTGGGGTCCTGGGGATCAAACCCCAGGACTTCACATATGCATGTCTTGTGCTGCACCACTGGGTTATCTGCCTCTCTCCTGTACTTATGAATAAGTGAAGAAGATGCTACCCCTAGTCTAATTTGATTAGACACAGGCTGGCAATCTTGTCTCTTTTCCCAAGACAAAGACCTTCCCCACTTCACACAAATCGAGCACACAATCAGCTGCTGCCAGTCTCTGAGGGAATGTTTCTTTAAGGGATGCTGTTGAGTTTCTTTTGGTGGAGCAAAGGATTTGCAGCAAAACCCAGCGTGTAACTTGAGTGTTCTGCGAAGCCAGATATCAGTGCCAAGCTAAATTTGTGTGTGCAGCTTCTGTTTAAGGCAATTATATAGTGTGTAATACCCAGTAGAGAAATTAAGTCGAAGTACATTTTGCCCATAGAGATTATCCTCTCAGTTGGATTTATTTTAAACAAGTTTTGCCCCTTATACATTAAGGTGCAGGCAATAAATCACTTATGTAATAAACTATACTATATTACATGGGGGGAAATGAACCGATAGTAGGGGGAGAGACTTCAAGTGGAGCCAGACCTCAGGCACAAAGGGGAGGGAGGTAGAAGTAGAGGTGGGGATGGCAGTGCAGCAGGAAGTTGGAAAGGGTACAAATGGCAGCCTGTCTGGCCAGCAGCTCAGGACGCTGCTAACAGGAGTTGCTTATGTAATAACTATAGTGGTATCATTTCAGAAAAAGTTATAAGGCTTGTCTTTCTAGAGCAGCCTCTTGGCTCATCTTAATTACCAGTAAAATGCAGCTATCTGAGGAGATTTTAAAAAGTTGTATGATTTTATTAAAGATGAGAAAAGGGGAGGACTGTGATTAGAGATGTTGGATAACCATGCCCCAGGGTGGCAGGGATGGGCTGTTATTATAATTAACAAAATTATAATAACTTTTGTTATTATAAATAACAAAAGTTAGTAATAATCTGGGAAAGATACGGGACACCAGTAAAATTGGAATCTCAGATGAATGGTGATTGATTTTAATTTTCATGTGTCCCATGGAATATTTGGGACACTGTGAAATTATCCACAGTCAATCCAAAATACACACCACAGGCTATCTCGTAGTTTTATAAACCTGGCAACTCTTGCCATAAGAAAATAATCATTCACACAACAGAGAAATATTTCCAGCTCTTAACTGGGGCTAGAGCCCTTTGTTAAACATTATACATGTACCATCTAAGTTAATCTCCACAAACAAACTGAGAGAGAGATACTGTTTATTCCCACATCACAGATGAGTAAACTGAGGGTCAGAGGAGTTCAACCACTAGTCTAGTTTTTTTTCCATCTGTGTGGGGGAAGAAGGAGGCTGGCCTGGCTCCCAAATGCATGCTCATAATCACTGTGTTCCAGAAGCTCTTCTAGACGCTGTTTTGAAAAATCCCTTCATGATGAAACATGCCAAAGGAGGCTGCTTGGCCTTCTTAATGCAGAAATGCATGAGAGTGGGAGTCGGGCGGTGGCGCAGTGGGTTAAGCGCACGTGGCGCAAAGTGCAGGGACCAGCGTAAGGATCCCGGTTCGAGCCCCCGGCTCCCCACCTGCAGGGGAGTCGCT
Source organism: Erinaceus europaeus (assembly GCF_950295315.1). NCBI lineage: Eukaryota > Metazoa > Chordata > Mammalia > Eulipotyphla > Erinaceidae > Erinaceus > Erinaceus europaeus. The sequence continues at coordinate 127,957,030 of NC_080163.1, read as the reverse complement.
TCACGGGCGGTGAAGTAGGTCTGCAGGTGTCTATCTTTCTCTCCCCTTTTTCTCTCTATCTTCCCCTCCTCTCTCCATTTCTCTCTGTCCTATCCAACAACAAAGCAACGTCAACAATGGCAATAATAATCGCAACGAGGCTGCAACAACTAGGGCAACAAAAAGGGGGAAAAATGGCCGCCAGGAGCGGTGGATTCATGGTGCAGGCACCGAGCCCAGCAATAACCCTGGAGGAAAATAAATAAATAAATAATAATAATAATAATAATAAAGAAATGCAAAGAAATGCATGAGAGCTCAGAAATCCATGATGTTTAGGAAAGAAAAATGGAGTTGTTCAGTAAATTATTAAAATACTTCCTGGGGGGTTGGGCGTAGCGCAGTGGGTTAAGCGCACGTGGCACAAAGCTAGAGGGCCGGTGTAAGGATCCCGGTTCAAGCCCCCAGCTCCCCACCTGCAGGGAAGTCGCTTCACAGGTGGTGAAGCAGGTCTGCAGGTGTCTTTCTTTCTCTCTCCCTCTCTGTCTTCCCCTCCTCTCCCCATTTCTCTCTGTCCTATCCAACAACGAACGGCATCAACAATAACAATAATAATAACCACAATGAGGTTACAACAACAAGGGGAAAAAATGGCCTCCAGGAGAGGTGGATTAATAGTGCAGGCACTGAGTGAGCCCCAGCAATAACCCTGGAGGCAAAAAAAAACAAACCTTCCTGGCGCATATGCCTGCCTCTCCATACGCATGCGTCCTAGGACTGGAAACATCCGCACAGAGATACTTCAGGTGCTTCTCTCACCCAAGACCCTCCTTCCAGAAACAACTTCTGTGGAGAGTGGAGAGAAGCTACTCCAATTTATATGTCTGTCATTCTCTAACTCTGAGCACCCGATAAAACCAAGTACTTAGTAAGAATCAGACATGGATAAGCTGCTTGTAATTTATGATTTAATGTGGCAAAATGTAAAAATAGGCAATGAAACTGAAAGGCAATCAAACTCTATTGTCACAAGGATTGGGAGAGCCAGGGACGTGATCTAATGCTTGCTGAGAGTCTGCTATGTAGGGGGAACATTACATAGATGGCTTCATTTCATCCTCCCCTTATTAGTGTTTCTGTCTCTCTGCTGCTGAGTGATCAAGTACACTACAATCTACTGGTTTAGAGCAATGACTTATGAGATTTTGTGACTTTTCAGGTCAAAACTTTGCATAGGGTTTGCCTGTTTGAGTCACCTATTCCATATGGTCATTGATGGAAGAAAGACATTCCATGGTGTTCCATTGGCAGAAGGGTGGGTGCATCTGGGGCATGAATAATGCCACCCCTGTCTGGATGGCAGGCAAGGATGGACTCACTTCTTGACCTCCAGTGTGGGGGGGGTGTCTCTGACTGGATTTTTGTAAATTGGTTGTTCCATCAAGGTGCCAGGCATTGCATGACTTTTTCTGGCCTAGCCTCAGAGGTTAAAGGGCATCATTTCCACCTTTATGGGGGAAGCCACCCCTTCTGTATGCATGGAAGGTAGAGTTCAAGGCCACTAAGATAGAAGACACAGACTCTGTTTCTTGATTCAGGGAGTATTGAAGAACAAATAGGCAGCTTTTAGAACAGTCTTGGCAGCTTTTCTCTTCTGATTATTTATGTATTTATTTAATGCTGCCCCTGGGAGTAAACTGAGGGTGTAGCACATATATGATTCTGCTGTATGGCCTCTCTGGCCCATTTCTTCCAAGGTACATGCTTAGAGGGAAGAAGAAAGAAGGAAGAAGGAGAGACAGAGATGGGGAAAGGGAGAGACACCAAGTCACAGTTGCACCATCTACAGAGCTCCCTTGGTTCTGTTCATGGTGCTACTTTGTGGTCCAAAGGCGCAAGCCCATGACCTAAAGTATGGAAAAGCATATGCTCTATGCACTGAATCAAGCAGGTGGCTCACCCAAACCTCTGCACTGCCAGGTCTTCTTCATCCTCAACATAACTCTCAGTACCTCCATAAAGAGCTCCATCATGCTAAAGCATCCCCAACTTCAGTTCACTCCAGTTTTCCCACCTTCCATTTCTTTTTCCTTCTCATCCCTGTTGCCATCACACAATTCCTGGGCACATGGCACCAGTTTTACATGCCTCGTTGGCTTCCATCCATGTGTAGGTTCACATCTAGCATGGACATAACTCTTGGTATATGATTGCATGATGAATAGCAGTGGCTGGCAAGGCTTACCAGTGGGCCAACAACATAGTAGATATCACCTCCTTCAAGAACTCCTTGGGTAACAGAGAACCCATTCATGTCTGCCTGGCAGGCCCCATCTTTCTCATTTTCCGTTGGCCCCAGAGTACAGGAGCAGAGCTGAGGAGTACACAGGGGCAGAGAAGGCTGTGGTTGGGGCAGACCCTGTTAGCATTGGCCCTAGCTGCCAAGCTCTGCTGGTTTCCATTAGGGCCCCAGGGTGGCAAAGGACAGCATGTGACTACAGGCACACAGCAGCATGCCAACCCCAAAGGATCCCCACAACTGTGCACCCCTCTGCCCTCTTAGATACCCTTTGAAGCCCAGATGTTCAGTCTGCCCCAACTTCTGTTTATACTGGTGCAGAGTGAAGACCGCTTAGATTCTGGGAGTTTCACAGGGAGGTATTAAATGTGTTTTGAAAATACTTGAAAGTCCAGCTGTGTGTGTTTTAGTTTTATATTTAGCCTTAAATTAGAGATTCCATACACCTTGAGTAATAAAAAGACTCAGCAGGGACTTGCATGTTCCTTGAGTTTGCTGGGGCAGGGTTCCTAGGTGAGATTTTATTATTTGTAATTTTTTTCTGGCTTGTTTAATTCCACAGCTTAATTCAGGCCTTTATGGTTTAAGAGGTCTCCTTTTGTGTTTTAGAAAGGAGTTATTGTTCTTTTCCCTTCACTCAAATTTAATAAGATAAAAGGGAGGAGAGGCAGAGAGGAGGAGGAGGAGGAGGAGGAGGAGGAAGAGGAGATAAAACTTGCTCCGCTTTTGGATGAGAGCTGGGCATGCTGATAAAATTAACCCCCAACACACCCTCAGAAGAAGGAAATCAAGTCTTGATGAGGCTGGGAAGTGTCCTGCCTTGCTCTATGGCTCATTCTTTGTTTGAACACCCTCTAACTCGCTGCCTGAGGAGCTGAGGTTTCTTAAAACTCCCATTCCACTCCAAGAGCCCACCTTGAACCAAACTCCACAAGACCCATGGGAGGAGGCAGAACACACAATTATCCAGGATTCTTTACTGCCCAAGCCAAAGGCATAGTCATAAGATGAAGAGAATCAGTAGCCAAGGACTATGGCATAGTGGTTGAGTTTCCTGGGGCTGCTGCCATAGACTACAAGAGACATAAAAGCAAGAGATCCATAGTTCTAGAGGCCAGAAGTACCAGATCAAGGTTCTGGCAGAACCATGCTGCCCTTGAAATTTCTGGGGCAGAGCTCTTCCTTTTCCTTTATTTCTGGCATCTCCTGGCAGTCCTTGATGCCTCTCTCTCTCTCTCTGCCTCTCTCTCCCTTACTCTCTCCTCTTAGATGTAGATGTAGTACTCTGTATAGTCATGGGCCATTGATTCTTTAGTTTCTGTTTTACCAAATGATCAAACTCAGTTGTTTCAAGCAACCCAGATTCATTACTTTAGAGTTCTCACTAGCTAATATCCAACTTGAGTCTTTTCAGGCTGAGATAGAGAAGTCTCAAAGAGGCCCCAGAAGAAAAGCTGTTCTTCTTTCTATTCCCTAGCACAGTTGTCCATTTGTGTGGGCATCCACTGCTCTGTTTTTAAAGCAATCAGTGTCCCAGCTGGCATCTTCTGGCTGTCTGTTCAGGTCTCCTCCTCTACTTTGGAGGGGCTATGTGACCCATTGGGTAACCAAAGATAACCTTCCTGTTTTGATTAATCAAGTCACTTGATTAGCAACCACAGTTCTCTCTTCCATTTTCTTGTGGTTATCACTGGGTCTCTGGGCTGATTTTTTCAGATAGGAAGAGAGACAGAGGAAGAGACACAATGGCAATACAGCTTCCTCCAGCATAATGGGAATCAGACACTCTCTCAGGTGAGCTATCTGCCAACCTTTCCATCTTCTTATCCATTTGCCATGTAGCCTGATATTTCCACAGGTCTGGATATTAGGATGTTGACATCTTTAGGGGTCATCCTTTTGTCTTCCACAGGCACCTTGTCAGTCACCAGCCAGATATGTGCTGAACAGAGACTGAGGCCCTGTGCTCCCCAAACTTCTCTGTTCTAGTGAGGGTAGAGGCCAATGAACACATTAACAAACACATAAAGTAATTACAGGAAGTGCAAATGAGCTGGATCAAACATTAAAAAAAAAAAGTGCCCTGAGGGAGAGCAGTGGGAAGTACTTACATAAATGGAATAATAAGGGATAGTCTTCTGAGGAACTCTGAAGTATGGAAAGGGGCATGAAGAACTGGGGGAAGGACCGGGTGGTGGAGCACCTGGTGGAGTACACATGTTCAAGGCCCTGGTCCCTACCTACAGGGGAAAGCTTCAAGAGTGGTGAAGCAGGGCAGCAGGTGTCTGGAGACAAACAAACAAACAAACAAAAAACCTCTGGATGCTTTTCAGGGGAGATAGATGAGATTCGGAGCTGAGGTGCTTGTGGGCACCTCTTGTAGTGATGCAAGGGAAAGATGAAAAAGACCTTGTATAAATATGCCCAATAAGTATCTGCATCCCAGATTGGATGAATGCTAACTTCTGTGGTAAAGAGGAATTTATAAGTATGATTCACTTAATGGTCTTGAGCTAGGGAGATATCCTGGCGGATGCTAAATAAAACTACAAAGTTACTTCTAAGGGAGGTAGAGGAAGATTTAATCACAGAATTAAGAGTTACAACGGAGCTGTCAAAATAACTCACCTGGATAGTGTGTGACCCAGGTTCAAGCCCTGCCCCCACTGCATTGGAGGAAACTTTGCTTTTGTAGTGATTCTACCTCTCTGTCTCTATCTCTTTCTCTCTCTCTATTCATCAGAAAAATTCAACTCAGAACAATGAAGCCCTGATGGAGAGAAAGAGAGGGAGAAAGAAAGAAAGAGAGGGATGGAGAGAGGGAAGAAAGAAAGAGGGGAAGGAGAGATAGACAGACAGACAGACATAGAGAGAAAGAGGTGTCATGATGGGTGTGGGAATAGAAGAGATGGCAGAGAATTTGGGATACACCTGAATTTCCTAACTTAGGAATAACTTGAGTAGAGGGTGGTGTTGTTAACTCAGATAAAAGGAAGATGTAGAAGGAGGGAAGGTTTTGTTTGGGAATTCTTTTCTATTTATTTAGTGAAAGAGAGGTCAGAGAACATCAGACTCAGGACTTCATGCATACAAGTTCTGCATTCTACTGCTGTGCCATCTCCCCAGCTGATGTTTGGGGTGTGCTAAGATTGAGCCAAGTGACTGTGCCCCCATAGGCTTTTGAATACATGGATCTAGAGCTCCATGGAGTTGGACTGAAGATCTAGTATCTAGTTGGAACCTGGAACACTGCAGGCACTCACTGAATAAGTGGATGGATGGATGGATGGATGGATGGATGGATGGACAAATGAACATTGGTATTGATATGAGATTTTTCTGTGAATGGTGGCATCTGGTTGGCTATGATTGCTCAGAGGCCTGCAATTTCCCTTAACTTTTCTGTTTAAGAAAATATACCATGAAACCATATCACGCTTAAAAGAAACATTGTTTTCAATCCCATTCTCTCTCCATGCCAGTATGAATTTTTCTTTTAGAGTTCTTAGTTTTATAATCCTCCATCTCTCAATTGATGGGGTGTTGCCTTTCAATACTGATGGTTTCTGGGTAGGTCAATGATAAGGGATTGTGATCAGCAGCTTGTATTGACCTTAATAAATAGAGGAAGCACGTTGAAATGATCATCTCCTTAAGCCCCACTGCAGGCTTAGTTAAAAGAGAAGTCATCCTGGACCTGGAGCTATTACTAGATGAAAAAATAATAAACATAGTCATGTGACTTGCCCAGTACCCCATAGCTGCTCAGCAACAAAATTGGGATGTGAACTGAGGGTTCTATCCAGAATGCAGGTGCTATTTCACAAGTATCATCTCACTAATAATAATAATAGAGAAAGTAACTTACCTTAACAATTGCTCTTTTTTATTATTATTTTAGAGATAGACACAGAAAGGAAGATACCAGACCACTTCTTTTTTAAAATATTTATTTATTCCCTTTTGTTGTTTTATTGTTATAGGTCTTATTGTTGTTGTTATTGATGTCATCATTGTTAGATAGGACAGAGAGAAATGGAGAGAGGAGGGGAAGTCAGAGAGGAGGAGAGAAAGACAGACATCTGCAGACCTCTCCTTCACCACTTGTGAAGTGACTCTCCTGCAGATGGGGAGCCCGGAGATTGAACCAGGCTCCTTAGGCTGGTCCTTGAGCTTCACGCCATGTGTGTGCGCTTAACCCGCTCTGCTACCACCAGATTCCCCAACAATTGCTCTTTGTTAGTGACTCAGAGCATCACAACCTGTTTACAAAGCCCCCTGTATGCAAATGATTCCCCATAACAACCTAACAATGTGGTTGTTGTCACTGTTCCAGCAAATTGCCACTCATGTGGGAGCTTAAAACAACTGGTTTTAAGTTCTGCCATTCTAAAGTCTAGGCCCATCTTAGCTGTGTCTTCTGTTCAAGTTCTCAAAAGTTTTCATGTCGATTAAAATGAAAATGTCAGGCAAGGTTGAGGTTTTTTTCAGGGACTTGTGGTTGTTGTTCATTTCCTTGTGGCTGTGGGACCAAGGTCCCCATTTTCTTGCTGATTGTTGCTTAGGCTATTCTCATGCCTAGGGAATATTCTCAGGTCTTTTGCCGTCTGACCTCCTTCATTCAATGCTGTCATACAGATCATTTGCTCCTACAAGGCCATGAGGCAATCTGCATCTCTCCAGGGAGTGTGTAGTCTCTTTGGGGGGTTCCTATCATTAGGTCCGGCCCACTAGGATATCTCCTTTTCTTTTTTATGTGACTCCAGGGAATGAACTCAGGGCCTCACACATGGTGAAGGTGCTGAATCATCTTCTGGGCTCAATTTTATCATTTTTCATTTTAGAGCAAGAGAGAGAAGGGCAGAGTGAAGTGAGACAACGCAATAATGTTTCACCATACATAGAGCTTTCATGTTGGCTTTCATGGTGATCCCATGTGGTGCCAGAATGTGAACCCAGGGACTTAAACTGGGAAGGCATGCACTCTACTAGGTGACCTGTATCCTAGCCCCAAATGGCTCCCATCCTTTTAATTCAAAGCCAACTGCTTGGGACAAGGGTCTCACATCTGCAGAACCCCATCTATGTTACATAGTTAACTCTCCATTCCATCATGCACTCCAAGGAATTTCAGGATGTGCATCCTAGGAGGTAGGAATCATGAGGGTCCTCTTGGAATCCTGCCTATCCCAATATGTAAAACTCTCATACTACAGATATGGAAACTGAGACTGAGAGGCACTAGGTAACTTGCCAAAGACCAAAGAAAGACAGGAGGGAGCTGGGATTCAGATCATGAGCTCATGCTGCCAACCTCAGAGGCTCCGATGTCATATTTCCCTGCACTCAGCCCCCAGACCTTCACCCCCAAGGCACTGACCTTGTGTCTGATGCCTCTGGAGAAATGCAGATTGCTGCAGCTGCCCCAGCTTTGTTCTCCAGCCTCTCAGGCTTCCACCTGCACTGGGAGACCAGAAGGGAACTGAATAAGTGCCAGAACCTTTAAATGGAGTCACACTCATATAATGAGCAGCACACACACACACACAAAGGCAAGCTAAAAATATCTTGACTTTCTAAAAAAAAAAAAAAAGGGATGACTTGGCCAGGTATTGAGTCAGCTCCTTGATATTAATGCAATTATCCTAATTTGGGATCGAATTTATTCACTATTAGATATATTTGAACTCAATTGCAAACCAGTCTTGTATTATTTTGAAGAACTGACAGAGTTGGCCAAGGGAGGTGGTTGGTATCAGCAGAGATGATCAGCTTAGCTGCTAAAAGGCATATTCAATGCAGGGGCTGTTTGGAGTGGCTTAAGTAAAGCAGGAAAGCTGTGTGAATGCTCATAAATATTTAGTTATTTCTACCAAAGCACTACTCAGCTCTGGCTTCTAGTGGTACTGAGAACTGAACAAGGATGTTGCAGCCACAGACATGAGTCTTTTTCTTAACCATTATGCTAGCTCCCCAGTACAATGCATGTAAATTTGAGTGCTGCCAGTGATTTGCATTCCAGAGCAGAAGTTTAGCTGACCCTTTGCTCATGGGGGAAAAGGGTTTTGAATCTGTTTGGTTAGAGAAATTGAGTGTTTTTCCCACTCATTCACAAATATATACTCCTTGCAATCCAACTGCATGCTCAGAACTGGGGGGTGGGGGAGGGGGTACTGAGATGGGTAAGCAAAGAAGAGTCACTCAGCCTGCCCATCAGGTTGTCACAGGAAGAAATGTAATTCTGCAACTCAAGTTTATGTTGTGGGGGAGAGGGACATGAGAAACTCTACCTAACTAGGAAGTTTGGAAGGTTGGTTTTGAGACAAGAAGGCCTGAGCTGATTGAGATTTGGAATAGACCAGCTCAGATAAGTCACTGGGATCTGATTCCCAGCCAGACTCTGGAGGGGAGAAGGGAGGGGGACACTGATGTATCCCACCACACCAAGCACCCCACCAGTTACCCGTGTCTGGTTCCTCCTCAATACCGATTTGCTCATCTTCTCTGGAACTGTTTCCTCTTTTTCTGGGTGTGACTGGTGACTGAAATGCAAGGCCCCCAAGGAATTATCCAGAGGTCGGGCATCTGGGACAAGGGAATATGGCTTATTCTGGTTTCCACCTGGACACACCACTCCCAGTCCATTCACCAAGGGTTAAATCTTATGACATCTGGGTTTGGATTTCCCAGAGCTGGGTCTGTATCACCTGGATCCATTAATTCCCCCCAAGTTGACTTGGAGAACCATTCTGAAATCAGATGGGAGCTTCCGGAAGCAAAGCAATTGCAGCTTCATTTGTTTCTTTTATTATCTCATTTCTTCTTATTTCTTTAGCCAAATTGCCTGCTACTTGGGGAAGGTCGGAGGCGGAGGAGGAGGAGGGGTGGGGGCTCCTCTTCATTCTTTTTCTCCTCACTGGTCCTCCCTCCCAGGTGTTTGTAATCACATATTTTTCATTTGGCTGCTGGGGCCAGTGACATGAGCTCCAGAAACACCCCCTCCCCAGAGAGGAAAAGAGGATGCTCTGCATCCTGCAAGAATCTTTCCTCGCCTCCTTTTGTCAGCTGGCATGCGATATGCTTCTCGGGCAGTAATTTAGAGACTGTCAATTTCTGGGAGCCGTTGGGAAACAAGTGATTGCCGGCATTTCCTTGTTGCAGCTCTACTTGAGGCTTCGAGCTGGTAGGGAACGAGGTCTCTTTTTTTCTGAAGGGATGGCCCTATTTAAGGAAGGCCCTGGGTTTTGTAAGGTCTGAAAGCTTTTCAACATCTTCTTGAGATGGTGGTCATGGGAGGGGTTGTTATGACACACCCAGCTGGGGAATGCAGTGCTAGACCTGTGATTTATACCAGTAGATACTTTCTTGGGGAGGATTCCGCCAACAGCAGGGCACTGACACATTATTAATGCTTTCCTGTTTTCTGTTGTCCCTGGATGGAAAAACACTTGGAGCTTTTAAATTTTCTCAAGATGTCTATGTTTTCCTGGATCGTCCCTCAATTTTCCATGGTATGAAAAATGTAAATGTTGCTACATTTTGGTTCAGGGATCCAGCAGATGCTGCAAATCCTTCTAAGGTTTGCAACCCCACAGATGTTTTCACCTGGAGAATCTCCGACTTGACAAAAAAAGAAACCCAGTTCCTGGCCACTGCTGTTGGAGCAACTACTGAACTCCTGTGAATATAAACACACGTTATCGATCATGCTTTACAGCTTTTCTTCAAAGGAGATCTTATTTATCGAACTCTAGAGCCAGGGAAATAAAGGTAGGAGATCAAATCACGGTCTCATGAGTGCACGGTTAGTAATTGTGTCCATATATAGTTTTGTCTGATTTCAGGGATCCTGATTATACTGTTTTCCCCTACTATTTCCTACTGTAATTCAGTGAACATTTACCAAATTCTCTCTATTTTTCATGAGGTTTTCTTTTCTTTTAAATACTTACCTATGCATTTATCAACTTATTTATTTATTGGATAAAGGCAGAGAGAAATTGAGAGGCAAGGGGAGATAAAAAGGAAGTGAGAGGGAGTCGGGCGGTGGCACAGCGGGTTAAGGGCACACGGCGCAAAGCACTAAAACCGGCATAGGGATCCCGGTTCCAGCCCCCGGCTCGCCACCTGCAGGGGCATCGCTTCACAGGCAGTGAAGCAGGTCTGCAGGTGTCTTGTCTTTCTCTCCCCATCTCTGTCTTCCCCTCCTCTTTCCATTTCTCTCTGCCCTATCCAACAACAACGACATCAATAACCACAACAATGGCAGCAAAAGGGAAAATAAATAAATATTTAAAAAAAGATTGGGAGTTGGGCGGTAGCGCAGTGGGTTAAGCACATGTGGTGCAAAGCACAAGGACTGGCATAAGTATCCCAGTTCAAGCCCTCGGCTCCCCACCTGCCGGGGTCATAGGCGGTGAAGCAGATCTGTAGGTGTCTTTCTCTCCCCCTCTCTGTCTTCCCCTCCTCTCTCCACTTCTCTCTGTCCTGTGTACCAATGACAATATTAATAACTACAACAATAATAAAAAAACAGGGGCAACAAAAGGGAAAATAAATAAATATTTAAAAAAAGATTAAAAAAAAGGAAGTGAGAAAGAAAGAAATCTGCAATACTGTTTCACCACTCATGAAGCTTTATACATACACACACACACACACACACACACACACACACACACACAGGCTGGGGGCTTGAACCTGGGTTCTTGCAAATGGGAATATGTACTCTCTCTACTGGAGTGCAACACCACCAGGCCCTATCCAATTCTCTTTCATAAGTACTGATGCCCCTCCCCCTGAACTAGGTCCTCTGTCATCGTTTTTTGAACCTGTACTCTTCTCACCCACCCACCCCAGTTCACCAACTCCAGTTCAGGTTCTACAAGTACTAATTTTGTACAAACCATTTCAACAAGCATTTAGTGGGTGCTCATGGTAAAAAAAAGAGTGATGGTGATACTTGCTCCATGATGAATAGTAAAAGAATATCACCAGCAGACAAAAATACTTTTGAGTGATCAAAATCTGAAAGACAAAAATCTGATGACTGGTGTAACATGAAAGACACTTTCTCTTTTGACTACTATCATCCCCAACCTTTGTCTTCAGAAATTTTGACCAAAGTTATCTGTTCCTTTGTCTTCAATTTGTCACCAGATTGTACAGCATGGGACACTTTTGCTAGGTTCCACTAATTCCAGATAAGGATCTGTCCTTACAGGTAGAAGAGGCAACAAACCAGTAAAGTGCTTGACTTAACGAGCCTATCAGTATATAGAGAAAAATCCAGACTGTGGAGTCAAGCCTGTGCAGAATTTTACTGCTCCCATTTTTTCTTCAGTAAATTCTTTGTTTCCTCTTGGACTTTCTGGTACCCTAACTTGTAAAGAAGTAACAGCATTCTTACAAAGTGGGCTTGAGCTCCCACCTGAGTACCTGCTACATAGCAAATGTTCAAGAGTACAAACTTCCTTATTTCACTTCCTTGTAAGCACTGGATTTTCTTACTTTTTATTTTTTATTGACTTTATTTATTATTGGATAGAGACAGAGAGAAATTGGCAGGGAGACAGAGAGAGAAAAGGAGATACCTGTAGCCCCACTTCACCACTCCTGAAGCTTTCCCCAGCAGGTGAGTACTAAAGGCTTGAAGCCAGGTCCTTGTGCACTGTACTGTGTGTACTTAACCAGCTGAACCACAGCCTGGCCCCCACATTGGCTTTTCTTTCTTTTTCTATTGATTTAATTATGATCAACAAGACCACAGGATAAGAGGGTACAATTCCCCCCACCAGAGTTCCATATTCCATCTCTTCCATTAGAAACTTCCTTCTTCTTTATTTATCCCTCTGGGAGTATGGACCCAGGATCATTATGGAGTGCAGAAGGTGGAAGGTCTGGCTTCTATAATTGCTTCTCCACTAGATATGGGTGTTGGGAGGTTGATCCATACCCCCAGCCTGTTTATATCTTTCCTTAGTGGGTCAGGGCTCGGGGGAAGTGAGGTTCCAGGGTATATTGGTGAGGTTGTCTGCCCAGGGAAGTCAGTTGGCATCATGATAGCATCTGCAACTTGGTGGCTGAAAAAGCACATAAAGATATAAAACAGAAAAATTATTTAATAATCAGGAACCTAAAGGTAAGAATATAGCAGGTAAGATTTGGGGTCTCCGAAGAGATCCGAAAAGTCGAGAAATATATGAAAAATTGCTCCAAGTCATTGATTGTCACAAAAAATGCAAATAAAAACAACAATGAGATACCACTTCACTCCTGTGAGAATGTCATACATCAGAAACTGTAGCAGCAACAAATGCTGGAGAGGTTTTGGGGACAAAAGGACCCTCTTGCACTGCTGATGGGAATGTAAATTGGACCAGCCCCTGTGGAGAGCAGTCTGGAGAACTCTCAGAAATCTAGAAATGGACCTACCCTATGATCCTGCAATTCCTCTCTGGGGGATATATCCTAAGGAACCCAACACACCCATCCAAAAAGATTTATGTATACCTATGTTCATAGTGGCACAATTTGTAATAGCCAAAACCTGGAAGCAACACAGGTGTCCAATAACAGATGAGTGGTTGAGAAATTTGTAATCTATATACACAATGGAATACTACTCAACTATTTAAAATGGTTATTTCACCATTTTCAGCCCATCTTGGATGGAGATTGAAGAAATTATCTTAAGTGAAATAAGTCAGAGACAGAAGGATGAATATGGGATGATCTCACTCTCAGGCAGAAGTTGAAAAACAAGATCAGAAGAGAAAACACTAAAAAAAATGTGGATGTCTCCATTTTGGAAAAAGCTGATAATTCTATTTTGGGTATATTCCAAGGGGCCCATGACTTTACTAATTTTTGCCTGAGCCTGACAGCTAACATGCGGTTGGGCTAAAGGTATTATCTGGGGAGAGGGTGTCAGAGTTGGAAATAGGACTAGAAAGCCACACTGATGCAAACTGAAGAGACCTCCAGTTTAAGAGATTGCTGGTTGAGGTCAGTATTCTCATCTACAATCAAGAGTTGCAAACACAGTTCACTTCTAGATTTTTCTTTATAAGTCCCTCAGCTCCAGTTTGCCTTTGTAATCTTCTGATTAAGCTAACCATTACATCCAGGAGGCCCTGATTCTTTCAGAAAGAAAGGCTCTCCTAGCAGGGACTGAAACTCTCCTTTTCCAGTGGGTCATAATGAAATATCATTAAGGAGACTCTCCTCCCCTTTTGATTAAAAGTGCTGTTCAACTCTCCTCCCTGCCTGGGGAGTAGCAGAGATTCAAACTCCATAGGGAGCTCACTGCTCTTTGCAGTTCTCTTCCCTTTTCACCATTGCTCTTTCTCTTGAGGAGAAATCCCTATTTCTGATCTGATCCTCTCCCCAAATCCCTGGGCCCAACTTGGCCTACCTAATTATCCTTACCTCTTCCCCATCTCTGTTAGTTCATGTGGTGTGAATTTCAGTAAGGGCCTCTTGCTTCCTTCCTGCTTTTCTGTCTTTTCTCATTCTCTCATGATCATATCTTTTTCAAAACTGACACTTCCTCTCCCACCCTCCATGATCTTGATTTTGTTACTGTGACCCTGCTGTAGGGCCATGCTCTCTCACCAGTTAATTTTCTTTCCTCTTTTTGATATTCTCATGCACCTGTTCCCTTATCTCCATCCACACTCACTACCCAGTTCACTTCTATCTGAAGGAATCTTCCTATGACTTGCATGTGGTAACTGACCTGGCATCTTCCTTTGAGACTTAGAGTGACCAAGGCAGCTACCCCTGATATTCTGAAAATGGATCCAGTGGGTTTTATACTTCTTTTAAAATGGCACCTTTCCTTTCCCCCCCAGAAACATGAAGCTTGGATCCCCTGGATAATATTACTTCCAATGATTAATTAGAAAGAATAGTGCAGGTAGTCGGTAGCGCAGCGGGTTAAGCGCGCCTGGCATCAAGCGCAAGGACCAGCATAAGAATCCTGGTTTGAACCTTGGCTCCCCACCTGCAGGGGAGTCGCTTCACAAGCAGTGAAGCCAGACTGCAGGTGTCTACCTTTCTCTCCCTCTCTCTGTCTTCCCCTCCTCTCTCCATTTCTGTCTGCCCTAAGCAACAACAACGACAACAAGAATAACTGCAATAAAATAAGGGCAACAAAAGGGAATAAATAAATATAAAAAAATAAATAAATCAAACTAAGAAAGAATAGTGCAGATACTGACATTAACCACAGGCTGGGTGGATAATTTACATTCATACCACTTAGCTAGTTAGCTATCCATCCAACCCTCACATGGCCTAGAGCAGGGGTCAGCAAATGGTTTCTAGAAATGGGACAGCTAGTTCAACCTGACAGGCTATACTGTTTTGTTGAAACTCTTCAGCTCTAAGTAATATAAAACAGCCACAAATTAGTGAGCAAGGTTATGATTCAATAAAACTTTGTTGATAAGTCTGAAATTTAAATCACATGTGCCATAAAATGATAGTCTTTTTTTTTCTGGTAAATATATTCTGTAAAATTCTTTAGTTATTGCAAGTTTTGATTTCAGCATTTCCATCCCTGGTTTGTATAGTTTTGATTTCACAGGTGGGCTGCATTTGGTCTGTGAATCCCACAAGCTGAAACTTCAACTGGAAGTGTTAATAACAAAGATGTAGTACCATTTGTATAATGTTAAAAAAAAAAACGGGTACAGTAAGATATGCATGTACAGACCGCAATATCCAGAAAGATTGTATATTTGAACCAAATACTTAGTTCTGAGCTTCCTTCTAGTCAAAGCAAAAAGGGAAGCAACCAATTGCATAGTTTCTTGACCATCACTGCAAAACGTTGCTAATTCTTCTTGAAATGAAGAGGTATGATGGTCTTCAAGAATCTCCTGTATTTAATGGAGCAATGGAATTTGACTTTATTATCCATCATCAAGACCCTACTTATTTCTCATTTGCCAGTTCTCATCTCAGAGTATTTGCTCTGCTATGTGAAATCAACAGCTAGCCATTTTCTGGTCTTTGTAATGGTGTAAATTATATCTGACGGATGCTAATTAAATACCTAGTCATGCTCTGGAGCCAAAGCCAAATAGTGCTCCATAAACATTATGATTTGTCAGTAATCAATATGATTTGTATAATTTGTGAGTGATCAGATACTTTATCCAAAAGCAGATTATTGACTTCTATGCCTATCTTAGGAGAAATTGCCACTTGGTCTGTGTCTACACAGACCCAAGAGAAGAGATTTGACAATGGTCTGATTAATTGAATCAGTGGTTTGGGGGAGTGGGCTGTCTGTATTGATCCAATTAAATAGATAATTGTCAGAATTGAGGTCATGTCTATAAGACACCACCACTTCAAAGCCAAAGAGATTGTTTCAAAGATATAATGCTCACCCAATCAATATAGACTGCCTTCTCCACATGGAATCAACCCAGAAGTGATTGATTCCATAGAGTCATGAAGCAGGGTCTTTCCTATTTTCAGCAAAGCTATGTGTTAAACACAATGCTTTCAATTTTCCTTGCCATATATATCTTAGGGTGGTGGTACATTATGCAAATAAGGGGAATGGAAATATCCAAATCAAAAGCTGGAATAACAATAGACTCAAAATAGACCCTCTTAGGGGTCAAAACGTAAACAGAAGAGAAGGCAACTGCTATCCTCTCTGTCTGTGGGCTCAGAAAACAGTTGTATTGTATATTGGGTCAGCAAGGAAGACTCCAGGTTCTGTAGGCAGTGGCATTAGTGCAGCCACTCAGAGGTGCAGACTCTGGGTCTTGGTTAGTGATCAAATGAAATGAGAAAATTGAAGGTTTCACATTATCTCTTGCACCAGATTCAAAACCTCCTCTCACCATTAACTCACTGGTGATATTAGACAAGCCAGGCAACTTCTCTAAGCCTTCATGTTCTCAACTGTCTAATAAGGGTAAATATACTTAATCCATGGGGTCATTCAAGTATGTATCCATAATACAAGTATAGCAGAAGAGAGTGGACAGGAACAAAGACTGTGATCTGTACATGTTAGTTATTATTTTCAACCATTTACTCATAAATAATTGTTAATGTTTCCTGATACTCTTGCATAACAATGTGATGTGTAAACACAGGATGCAGTGAATTTAGTCAGAGGTTAGTGAAAATCAAGAGATAAAATAAGTAAAAATAAATAAAAATAAAGTAAATAAAAATAAAGTAAAAATAAGTAAAAATAAAAACTTCACGTGGCTTTGTCCTGGGGTTTAAACAAATGGAAGGCTTACTACATCACGGGTTACTTAGATACAGCAAAATAGGCCAAGGGGCAAAGATCAGTTAGTCATGATGGCAGGAGCTGTAAGTCTAAGCGAGTTACCAGAGCTCAGCTATATATGATCAGGATTTGGGAGGAGCAGCATTGAGGAACAGCTAGCTGGAACTGAGAGCAGGAGCAGTGTGTAGCAGGAACAGAGATTAGTTACCAATGTTCAGCTACACGTTTGAGTCCCAGGGAGGAGAGCAGGCACTGAGAGCGCACAGGAACAGCTAGCTAGCTTAAGCTGAGTTTGAAGGAACAGAGAGGGCATTTCCAGCAAGCACTAGCATAAATAATTTATGCTTGTCTGGCTGACGTCAGCTGTATGCTAATTACATTCAGGTCCCAACAAAGGGATACTATTTTGATAGACCTGACACACCCCTCCTCTCTGGAATCCTTCTCACAGACTTCAGGTAGTTCAGGAGCTGCTATTGTCCCCGGGTAGTACACAGGACTTGCATGTGAGAGATCCCAAACTAGATCCCATGTACTGCATTTATCAGAGCTGAGATGTGCTCTGGGAGAAAAAAAAAAAGGAGCTGGGCCGTAGAGAGCACCTGATTGAGTGGACATTTTACAGTATGGTAGGACCCGGGTTTGAGCCCCAAATCCCTACCTGCAGGGGGAACGCTTGGAAAGTGGTGGAAGAGAGCTGCAGGTGTCTTTCTGTCTTTCTCCCTCTCTATCTCCACCTTCCCTCTTGATTTCTGGCTGTCTCTATCCAATAAATAAAGATAATACAAACATTTTTAACAATAAATTGAGAAAGGGGGAAAATTGTTCCCTTTGAACTTGCTCCATCATAACAAAGAAATAAGGAAGAGTGTTCAATAGGGACTAGTACAAAGGAACAGAACGAGGCTTCTGGAACGTATATCACAAAGGTAACAGCAGCTACTCATGGGTCTCCCAACACACTTGCACCTGCTTAGTTCTCAGTGTGCACATACAGTGTTTCCCAAGTGACAGTGGTTGTTAGGAGCTGGCTTTGACAGAGGAATGGGACATGGACAGGGAAATACAAAGAGGACTGGGGTAGCAGCTGTCCTGAAGTATAAAGCCACCAAACCCTGAGACAAAGCAGGGAACCCCAAGCAAGCCTGGAGAATGTAGGACCAGGGGGCCCCAGGTGGAGGAGCACTGAAGTTCGAGCCCCTGTTCCCCACCTGCTAGAGGTCTGCTTCACGAGTGGTAAAGCAAAGTCTGCAGGTATCTATCTTTCTCTCATTCTCTCTGCTCTGTCTCCCCCCTTTTCTCTCAATTTCTCTCTGTCCTATCTAATAAAAAATGAAAGAAAGAAAGAGAGAAAGAAAGAGAGATAGAGAAAGAAAGAAAGAAAGAAAGAAGATAAAGAGAAAAAGAAAGAAAGAAGAAAAGTCACCACCAGGTGCGGTGGATTTGTAGTGCAATGAGCCCCAGCAATAACCCTGGGGGCAATAAAGAGAGAGAAAGAGAATGTTGGACCAGTGGGCACAGGGGACAGTGTCGCACTAGAGCAGGAGGCTGGCAC